>NW_019739237.1:3813-19593 GCF_002891405.2 Cryptotermes secundus
AATGCGGAAAGTGTCCTCCAGGTGGGTTCCACGAATTTTGGCGGATGACCACAAGGCTGCACGCATGGCAATGATGAAGGCATGAATGGGACTTTCTTTTCATCAACTGTGACAATGGATGAGACATGGATGCCGTTTTTCAATTCGCTATTGCATCAGCAATTTTCCAGTGGTCAAAACAGACTCCTACAGAAGCGTTCGCAGCGGCCATGGAATCATGGCGTCGACGTTGTGAAAAATGTGTACGGCTGCAGGGAGATTACGTTGAAAAGTGACAGAAGTTTCAAATTTTTTGTATGATTATTGTGTGAGAAAAAAAATCGGAGACCTTAGAACTTGAACGCACAACATACTGTGAAGCTTCACTAAAAATTTCTGTTTTTGATGCAGAATATGAAATTTCATTTTCAAAAAGAAAACCACCATGTGAGGTTTTTTTGAGATCTTCAAGTTTAATTTGCTCCTCTTCGTTGGAGATGGGAGAAATGGAAACTTGATGAACTACTGCCATCTTTAGGCACTCGTCTGGAACTAGATAGTCTGAGCAGTCTCGAACGAATCTCAATACAAATATCGCATTTGCATGAATCAATCGCAAAGTATCGAATCACAAATAGGTGAACCAATCACACAACCCAGCCGACCCAGCCCACCCAGCCTACCCAGTGCCGGAGGTTTTGGGTTGTTTGGGTTTTTGCGGTTGTGTTCTGCGTATTATGTTGTAATTGTGGTGGAATGTTCAGTTAAATGGTAAGTATGAATTTTTAACTGATGATGTGAAACGAGTCGACGTTACTCACGAAGTTAAGTCTCCTTGTTAATTTTGTATATGTATAGTATGCATACTACGCCGAATGAAATCAGAAATGTGTATGAAGTCGAGAAGTGTTGCTGCGATATTTCATCGAAATCATATTTCTTTATGTCAAGCATTTTTCGGTGTAGCTAAATAGGAAGCATTTGAGACATGTGACAGGACTACTTACAGGATAGTATTATTTCAAAGGACACTATTACAACTACGATCAGTAAGTAAGTAGTCCCTTCTAGGAAAGGTGCCATGACAAAAGCAACATACACTTGTATATCCTATATGATTTTAAGGTATTAGCTAAATTCACGTTTTATCACTTGGGACTCCATTTCATAAAATCCAGTAACTCTCGAAAGCCCCACTAAGATCTGCTTTGCTCTTCTCTGTGTTAACAGCATAGTGATGGTTTTGTTTTATGATCTATTGTGGTTCAGTAGAAGTGGCACTTACAGTGACAGATCCCTCTTATTCTTATAGAAGAGATCTCACTTCCTAAACTAAAATGCTGGTAACACAGAATCAATATATGGTTATGACTGCCATCAGAGCTTGAAGCAAAGTACTGCTGTGCTGGCTTGAAGGCCAGTAGTAAACTGTTCCTTATCTGTGCCCTACTCAGACCCAACCAAACACAGTACTGTAAAAAAAGTAAAGATATCCCTGTAGCAGGCCGTGGAGAACCTTAGGTTTATGAGACATCGAGGCTCCCACATTTTCTAGACAGTTGGCTCACAGATGGTGGTAAGGTTGTCAGCCTTACGTGCCGGCTGCCCTTTATCCCCAGGAAGATTCTTGGTATTCATCTCTGTTAGAGGCTGAGTTTATCCCAGGGCCATAGTGCAGCTGGAAGGATTAGGTCAGTTGAAAAACCCAGTGACTTCATCAAGAATCAAGCCCGTGACCTTCCGGCTTGTAGCATAGTGCCTCAACCAACTATAGTACTACGTGCCCTCAAACAAATCACTATGCTTCAACTAAAGTCTGGGCCTGCAAAAGGACAAACTTCAGACTATTGGATGCATGGCAGATTGTGATCAGATGTTGAGCACAACCCCATCAATCTAATCTAAATCTTTTACAGTCTACTGCATTAGGTGCAGCAAAGGTTCAACAAATGACATTCTTAACTAGTTATCATTTGCTACCTTAAAGATGTCTTCAGATTGTAGGTATTTCTCTTTTTTTTTTTGTGGGTTATTTTATGATCTGTCAGTATCGCAGACTATATAGCATGACATATGACTGATGAATTGGAAAATATGTGGTAGGAGGCGATCATGGTGTAGTTGAAATACTATCCCATCCTTTGCTTGGAATCACTGAGGAAATCTGTGATAAACTTCAATGAGAATAGCTGGTGTCCCAGCCAAGATTTTAAGTGAGCATCTCTTAAGTACAAGTCTAGGGTGTTACCACTAAACCAACCAATTCAGTAATACTGGTACTGTACAAACATGTATGCTGTATGTGTTGTTATAGCACTGTTTGTGTCAACAGTATTAATTCTGTGATTTTATGTTTCAGGCTTTTGGATGATTAAGTTTGTAAGCAATAAACTAGAATCATTGGGTTCTGTGGTTATTGACCGAAGACCACAAAGATCAGCGAAAAGCCATCACCTTAGAACTGCTGCAGAGATATCGACATGAAGGTGATGATTTTTTGCTGTGTGTTGTGACAGGTGATGAAAGCTGGTTTCACCATTTCGAGCCTGAAACGAAACAGCAGAGTTTGGAATGGCACCATTTACATTCTCCATCAAAGAAGAAGCTAAAGACAGTGCTATCAGCTGTGAAGGTGATGGGCACAGTCTTCTGGGATGCAGAGGGGTTTATTCTGGCCAAATTCCTGGAACCTGGGCAAACCATCAATGCTGCTGATTATGTCCAGATGCTGCACATGCTCCGTCATGCATTGCGTGATAAATGTCCGGGACGAAACATCATCATCCTGCATGACAATGCTCGCCCCCATGCCGCTTGCCTCACATTGGAAGCAATTGCAAAGGTGGGGTGGGAAGTTCTTCCACACCCCTCCTATAGCCCTGATCTGGCACCCTCCGACTACCATCTTTTTGGATTTGTGAAGGATCAGCTGCATGGACAACGTTTTGAGACAAGGGAGGCAGTTCAGAAAGCAGTGAGTCAGTGTCTTCGGATGGCTGGAACGGAATTTTACAGAAGGGGAATTTTCAAACTCCCAGAACGCTGGGAGAAATGTGTACAAAGAAGTGGCGATTATGTGGGAAAGTAAAGAAAGGTCTGTAGATTGAGGTGGTGTATTTGGTTTGTCAATAATAAAGCATGTTTACAAAAAATTGTTGCTCATGACTTTCAGTACGGCCCTCGTATATGCTGTATGTGTTGTTATAGCACTGTTTGTGTCAACAGTATTAATTCTGTGATTTTATGTTTCAGGCTTTTGGATGATAAAGTTTGTAAGCAATAAAGTAGAATCAAAGAAGAAAATGTTAAAAATATAAAGGCAATAAAAAGATCTTTAGTGGTATATAAAAACAATCTGTGGTTCTAGTGTGCAAGCGAACTATACCAACCGCTGCTTGTCAGCAAAGTTAGTGCCAACTTTACCAAATAGAGGGTGTTGCATTGTCAGAGCAATGAATCCCCACAGCCGTTAATTTCGGTTTTCCAGACTGGACTTCAGTAATAAGCTTAAAAATTAAGTGAGTTAATTTTGAAAATTTTTGTAAAGGAATATCATTATTGATGTCCATATATTATTTAGGCCTGCTCAGGAAGCAATGATGTTATCATTGAAAATTTTAAATAATATATTACAGAATTTTGATATGTGATGTCACTTGAGAAGTTGGCCCCATTTTGTTATACTTTATCCCTGTCCACGTGTTACTGTTATTGCGTTGTTTTGACCCTTGACATTTTGTTTTTAGCATATATTTTTTTAAATGATGTAAAAACTAGGGGGGTAGTTTTTAAATTAATAATCTCTGTCCTTACTGTTATCAGCACATGGAAAAATATATATATATAAGATTAAGTCCTGAGGTAGTGGTATACTTGTTTTCTTTAAGACAGTTTATCCTTGTGAACTTTGTATCTTCAAGGAAGATATTAAAATGACACAAAACTATATTTTCTATTTTTATTCTTTTTTACTACATTAAGGCAAAATATGTATTTTATTAAATTCTTTATAAAAAGAAAAACATCAGTGTTCTTTACTTTATTTGTTACTTTAAATTAAATCACAAATAACATTTAGCCTTTTCAGTGCCAATACCAACTATGTTCATTTCCAGTTGTATTTTTTCCTTCACTTTGACGTTGAAGACATTCATGTGGAGTTACCCCATGCTCAACAAACCCACCCTTACTCCCATTACCATGCTCTATATTGGGCCATATCAGATGGCTATTAACATTTGTTAAAAACTTAATGTTATTCTTCCACAGTGACTAATATGAGCAGCAATAATTATAGGTCCAAAAGATGCAGTAATCTCACTTTCTTGCTGGACCATTTATGCTAAAAATAAGGGAATAATACAAGAAATTTTACTATATTTCCATGACATGTATAGAAGTAAAATTAAAGCTTTTCTAAGGGAAATTCTTCCTTTACCATCACCCAAGGTCTGTACAGAGCTACTACTTTTGCCTGTAAGCAAGCCATGTTTTAGGATTTTCTATTGTAATCTTGTCAATCATTGCCTGAGAAATTCCTTTTGTTTTCATCTTTGGTAAGACGTTGTTGAGGATGTGTGAGTATCCATGGCCACCAAATTTGATCTAAAAATTTAAAACATGAGTGAAATTAGCGAACTGCAAAATAAAACATCTCTATAACAGAATTCAGAAATCAGTAAGGCTCTAAACCATAAACTGAATTATTCCCATACTGTGTTGTGTGATGTAAAGATTCGGCCACACAGAGCGTTACGCTATGTTCGCTATACGAACAGAAAAATATCTCCCTTTATTGCCAATGTAACTGGCCACACAGACTTCTGTACGCTATGTTCCCTACGTTAGCTGCGTTGCAGAGAGTACATAGCGTATGTAGTGAACATAGTGTAGCCCTCTGTGTGGCCGAACCTTAACCCTGTATAGTCCAGTAGAAGTGCAGTAATGTTTCAGAGGAATATAATGCCTTCTTCAAGATGTAAAAGTAAGCCAAGCAAGAAACGAACAAGAAGCAGGCAGCAATTGGAGTTTGGTACACATGACTACACAGTGTTACATCCCAGAACACAGTATTCTTCACGGTCATCACTGTGAGAACCTCAAACCCAACATGAAGAACCTTACCAGTCTGTGTTTTGTATGAATATCATGGGCTATAAGAATTCTGTCTTCTTTGCCTGCCTCAATAAGAGAAATCACTTTGTCCATTCTCTGTGCATCAGAAGGCATGTCTGTTGAAAGGCTCATCTGATACAATGAGCATTCAGTCCCAAATAAATCAAACTGACAGTAGGTTCCCAGATTGGAGAACTCTAATATTTCCTCATTCTTAGACATTGTCCCTGTAAAATGTGAACACCATACTTAAAACTGTATGTAACAGTACAATAGCTAAAACAAAATATATTTTCCAAAGGCTATCTTTTCTATTTTCCACATTTTATCAGCCTTGACATTCATTTATCTCAAGTGTAACTGTTGTTGCAAAGCTAGTAAACCTCAGACGGAAAGTCAGTGTACCAGCTGAGATTCTCTGAGCAAGTAAGCTAGAATGCTTTTGATATTGTTTTCAGGAGGTGTCAGTTTCAAATCTTGGCCTGGACACTGATTATCCTGAGGTCTTTTATGGTTTTCCTCAGTTCCTTCATGCAAATGTACATAAAATTAAGGCTTCTTTCAATGTCCCTACATTCCTACGTATTGTACCTAATTTGATTATTTATCTGGTTTGATAGTGTGTTATATTTCAATTATAGGTTAACCATGTCAAGCGTGATTATATATTGTTTACAAATTCTAATCCTTTAGGCATTTGGGCAAAGGAATTTCAAGAATGACATATTTAATGATGTGACTTGTCTGAGTGTTATTGTTGTAGCAATTATGAATGCCAAAAAAAAAAATGCACTATGAAGAAACAGCTGGAATTCAAATCAGACACCGCCCAAATAAAAGTCAGAAGCACTGAACCAACTTTCTAAGCGAAAAAGTTTCAAATACTACCTTATGCCACCTGTTACATTACACTTTAATCTTTTGTACAAAAGGCTGTTGCTATGTGCCATTACACTGCCTGTGATGATGACAATTATTATTACTATTACAGCTTGATCTCCACACATGTATAATTTAAAGTAACTCACGGTCAAGATGTGACATGACTGTCTTCTTGACATCTCCACCAGCTTCTTGGAACAAACGGATTATTTCAAAAGGAGCTTCTGGGTGTCTTCCTGGGTGGAAGCTGACAGGACATCCCAGCTGAGCTTGCACTTCTCCAGTGGCTATGATTGCTCGCTTTTCAAACTCTGAAACAA
The DNA here is from genome assembly GCF_002891405.2 of Cryptotermes secundus. Lineage (NCBI taxonomy): Eukaryota > Metazoa > Arthropoda > Insecta > Blattodea > Kalotermitidae > Cryptotermes > Cryptotermes secundus. The sequence continues at coordinate 10,110 of NW_019739237.1, forward strand.
CCATGAATCAAGGATGAATAAGATGATGAGAGAAGAAATGCAGAAATTAGTTTCTTGAGGTCAACATCAGTTCGCACCTTCTTTGAGCCACACAAGAAATTAAAAATAATGACAATTAAAGATGTTAGAAAGTGCAGTAAAATAATCTCTAGACTAGACTCTCATCCCTCAAAGAAATATGATGTTCCAAGTTGGAGGAAGAAAAGAAATACGCAGAGATATTAATCTTTTTAGATTGTACAGTTATCCCAAATTATCTCACAATTCAATGGCCTCATTTCTTGTATCTTCTGTGGATTTAAGAATTCATTAAAAGTTCAGGTACTCTGTATATTAAGTCATGGCAGAACATTTTGTTGACTACTTAATGGTCGTGAGTATGACACCATGCAGTTAGGTTGGATTAGAGTGGATTACATTGGGCACTGAATGGCCCTTCCACTGTGACTGTCTACAGTCTGTTGCATCCCATGTCTAAGATTAATTCTCTAGCATGTACCTGTCTAAGGAAGTACACAGTTTCACATCCAGAAAACTGTAATCTTCATAGGCACATCTGTGAAAACCTCAAATCTCACATGTTTAATGAAGTTTTGTTAGTTGCAGAGATTATGAATGTTGTATCAAGAGATAGTAGGATTGTTATGAATAATTCAAATTTCATCAGTTTACTTAAAAAAGCAACTTATGCAAAAATTTATTTATGACATAAAACACAGATGTTAAAGTACATAACTTTAATGTGTGCGTATTTCTTGATTAGCTAAATATTTATTGAGGTGGAAGACAAAATAATTTCTGATTCCACATATTGTGATGTTTTCAACATGGTTGGCTTACTTTGACCAGGTACAGGGAGGCATCGAGAAAAGGGTAAAGAGCCCTCAAGAAATTGCGATGAAAAGACTGTTAGAAAATAGAAGAGTTTGAAGATTTTTCACCCATTAACCAGAATAAAACCAAAAAATGATTCAAGGAGGAGATGGAGAAGAGGACAAAGAAAGATGGTGATAATGATCTGTATTTATAATAATTGAAAATTCAGTCCAGTGAAGTATGTAGTAGAACAAAGAATGCATTTGAAAAATATGTGTTCTCCATTGCGCACTTGTTAAACCCACCATGAAGTGGCCATCCACTTCCGACTTCTCCAATGAATCCACATTTAACATCGGGTTGGTCTACACAGCCAGTTGTGAGTTCGTTAACCATTAAGCTGCACATTTCTTCCTTTGACAGTGCCAACACACTTGGAGGCTGAACAAAGTAGATGTAATGACCTAGAGCAGTACCCAGTACATTAATGTAATGACAGCTCAAACTGTTTTCTTGTCATGATTCTGTACATTCTGTTTATTCTACAGAGAATTGCATGGAATTGACACATAAGGGAGTGTGGGGAGAATTTCTTGATTTGTGGTCTCAAAGGATTGTGGTAAAACAAGATTACTTTCTTGGTTCTCAAGTTGATACCACAGCCCACCCCACCCACATTTTAAAACTTAGTTCATGCTAAGGAAAACTTATGAAAAATGTTTTCAGTATGAAACATTAGTAACACGTGCTATACAATCAAATAAATCAAGAACATAGATACAGAGACAGGTAACTTGTAGGATTTAAACATAGATGGAAGGATAATATTAAAATGGATTTGTGAAGGCACAAAATGCATTGAATTTGTATCAGGTGAGACATTTGTGCACACATTGATGAACATTTGAGTTCCATAAGAAATGAGAAACTTCTTGATCAGAAGAACATTATTCAGCTGCTCAAATAAGACCCTCCTATGGTGTTGCTTGTAGCAGAGGGCACTAATAACTTCAGTGCCCTTCCTACTGTGAAAAGTAAAGATAGAAGTATGATTAGTTTCTAGTGAACAAGTATATCCTATAAAAGGTAATAGAAATTTAAAAAATATTCACATAATAAATAATAAAACTATTAATACAATTTTACTGTGTAGCAAATAACAGGGTTAAAAATCTGCTTCATCCATACCTGTACCAGCAATGACATGTATTCCTGTCCTTTCACTAACTTCTCTAAGGAACTTCATATTTCTCTGTAGACCATGGCTCGAATTCTCTACAACTGTCCCACCTCCAAACTCTTTGTACAGTTTCATCTCATGCAGAACTGCTGCATGAGTTTCAGCATCATTAAATATGCAGTTGTATTTACTACTGTACCTGTATCAGTAACATTAATTAGTTCTTGTAAGACTATTCCTATATGACAAGCTTGGGGTCTCCAATTAGTTAGTCTTAGAGATCTCTAAACTTGATCACAGTGCTTAACTCAGCATCAGTTCTGTGTTGTGGCAGAGAAGTAGAGTTATGGTTGGGAGCTGAACCTTCTACAATAGCAGAAGAAGTTTTTATTACATGATAATTAAAACTACCTGCCTTTTAGTCAACTAATTATTTTATTCAGTCTGAAGTCAACACATTTTATGAAATCTGTACCTGTACATGGAACAAGGACAGAAAACATTCTCAAAAGTGTGTGTCCTGGATAATAGTTCTTGCGATACTCTAATCGGTGTTGGGACAGGATAATGATGAGCTTGCACCCTAAGCAGGGTTGACACAACACACATGGACCAAGCAGCTGCCTGAAGTGACATATTTACAGCACCCTTTTTAGGTGTTGTCTTAAATATTTTCATCACAGTGTCTGGGAATGTTATGTTACTATTTGTGATAAATTTTTGAGAAACCTGAGCATTATATGGGGCAGAATTTCTTATCTCCAGGTGTGGCAATTAGGTTTGCATCATCCCTAATCATAAGGAAATAAGGGTTGCAACATCATTTTCCTAAGACATATCAGATGCTCATGGAAATGATCCACTCTTGTCTGGTTATCTGATTTTTAAATCTGTAACCAATCAAAGGCAGTTGCTTCAACTTTGAGTCTATTTTTTCTAACATTTCTTGTTCACTATTCCCACTGGCCCAAATTAGGATCTGTACCATCTCCCCTTCCCAAGAACATGTATCTGTATCTGAATGCTGAATTGATTTATGATTTATTTAGCAATGTTGTCAATACCTCTGACTGTACAGTATTGAACAGAAGGGTGATTATTGATAAATGAATTATAAAACATATGGAAGGAATTGATCATGGCCTAATTCAAGGTATGCCAGTATCTGCCTTATGAGATTGTAAGAAACCATTAAAAACGTCAGTCAGGATAGTCAGTGTCCTGGAAAGAGCACATTGGAAAAACAGATAATTAAAGCACTCTAAAAATAAAATGGAGACTATAAGATATTGTTAAGATTTTATTCAGGGGGAAAGTTTGCTCAAAACAAAATGTTCGTTTCATGTAAAGTAAGGATCTAAATAATTACACAACAAAATTATATTAACTTACGGATATTGTTTGATAAATCCAACATTCTCAAGTGATATTTTATTTTCAAAGAATGACTTAAGTTGCTCTGGTGGTTCAACATATAGCTGCTGAAAATCCATCGAAAAGTGTTCATGAGTCAATGTTATCCCCAATTCTTCAGGTGAAATTAACCCCAGAACTGAAATTAAAATCCAAACTCAACATCAAGTTAGGTGGCCAATTAAGTTGAATAATTTCTTTTATATCTAAAAACCATAAACAATGTCAAAATTCAGTGACAGGTTAGAAAATTTGATTAGCTTATTTTAAATTCTTCCCAGGGTTACTTTTTGTGAAATATTCATAGAATGCAAATTAGATTACATATTGTAGGCTTACATCATGTTTATAACTATTTGTAAATATTTATGAAGTCCAAAAATAAAAGGTTAAATTGTCATACTGGTTAATGAATGCATTTAAAATAGAATGTATGAACAGAAACTTTTTAAAAATTCTTAAAACTCCTTTGTATAAGTTTATTCAGCTTTAAACATATCATAATAATATTATAAAATATACCTGTCTGCACTTTGCTGCTCATGATTGTGGAGTAATGATGCAGTTTCACAGGCTGAGGTTAGATATGAACAATACCAAAAATCTCAGTTATATAAGAGGTAGTGGGGAGGGGTCAATGTTCACCTTATACCGGTTATCTCTTAACAACGAATGTAAGGTTTAGTTTTATAATGATACAACACAGAACGATCACATAACACATATGTACATTTCACACTGCTTTCTTTTGTGTCGTTTTCCTTAACAGCACACAGTTAACCTCAAACAATTAACACGTGTGTGATAGCAGCCAGACTTCAATGCCTTTTGGATACTGAACAAAGTGTGCTAAATTTTTTTGCATTAGCTCATCGTAGCTAGAGAGATAATTAAAACCCTAGACTGAGAACATAACTGTACGTTTGGTCTCTCACACTACGTGTATATTTCATGGTCCCAACAGTGTAACCCAAACAAAGCTATGAATAAGTTCCCATTATGAACAAAAACAGAATGTAATAATTAAAATACAGAATTTGTAAAGCTGTTAATTATATTATACAACACTTTAACAAGTTCCTGAAGTTGTACTGGCCTCTGAAATTTTCAATAATAAATTTCTAATAAAATTTACTTTCATTATATTCTAAAAAGATGATTCTTGAAATAACATTATCTTGTAAAAATTATAACATTTAATCCTACTTCCATAACATTTAATAGTTCAAGTACTCTGTGTATGAAGTCAGGCAGAACACATTTTGTTGACTATTTAATGATCATGATTGTGACACCATGCAGTTAAGTTGGATTAGAGTGGTTTACATTGGGCACTGAATGGCCCTTCCACTGTGACTATCTACAATCNTTTTACTATGTGGGAACATCCCACATTATCACGCATTTCTGCAACGCTCGCTCTTCACATCACTTTTCACCATCACGCGCGCTAACCAATCAGATTGCTTCAAACGATCGCATTTATACTACGCNATAAGGAACAACACAGTTTCACATCCAGAAAACTGTAATCTTCATAGGCAACTGTGAAAACTTCAAATCTCACATATTTAATTATATTAGTTGCAGAGATTATGAATGTTGATTGTTATTAAGGTAACTGTAAGGATGTGGGATAGAACCTGATAATCTAGATGAAAGATGTTGGAATTCTGTGCCTGAAGTAATAAGTTTGAGATTGTTTGAGTCCAGTATATATATATATTTCTGCATGCCTTCCTTACCTCGTGTCAAATCCAGAGCTCTATGAATTGAGGAATTACAAGACCCTCCTGGTTAACCTACTTACTTCTGGCTTTACAGCCCTCTGAGATTGAGCTCCTGTATGGCAGATGCCCATTTGTCTCTATTATTTGCCTTTTATCTTGATCTCTTTGCTGTCAGCTCTCATAAATCAACTTCTCCATTTTCCAGCCATCTCTTGTCACTTCTTCTACCTTCTGGTTTCTTTTCAAAACCTTTCTTAGCCACCCTATATAGTTCAGGCTCTTACAATCCCTTGCTCAATTACTGGTGGGTGCAACCTTAAAATTTTCTGATTCCATGGTTTGGGGGACATCTTGTGAATGTTGTATTAATTATCGTCCATTATATGTAAGCAGTGTCCATCTTTTAGTGCACTCAATTTTACTTATTACTTCACAACATGGCACTGTAGTGCCGAAACATGTTGTGAAGTAATAAGTAAAATTGAGTGCACTAAAAGATGGACACTGCTTACATATAATGGACGAAGATCAGTGCAACAGGATGCTAAAATACAACATTATGAGTTGTATTAATTACCCTTCCTGTTCCATAATATGTTAGGAAATTCTTCAGTAGCTGAGCGATAGGCAGCTTCTCAAAAGGATTCAGCTCCAAAGAGTTATACGATACATGATTTGACACTCCCCCGCAATGTAATGAGTAAATGTAAAGTAAAAGGAAATAATTAATGAACTGCTACATCATATGATAACTGTATTGACATGAAGCATTAAACACTTTTAAAGAATTTGATGACTTTGTTTAATAAAGAGACTGATTTTATTTATTTATGTATTTACTTCATATCCATGAATCATTATACATGATATAGGACAAGTCAAATACTTTACAATACAATAAATAATAATAATATAATAATATACTAAGATAATAATGAAATGATGATTCCAATAATAGAACTGATATAATCGTTTAACACACGACACCGTTGTATGCCTCAAGACCCAATCCTTCTATCCCGGCACAAAATACCCTGGTATCCTCGATTTTGTTCCTGTAAGAAAAAATACAGAACAGGGCAGTAGGCATTCCTATAACATGTACTAATATTAAAATCTACAAGTTAATTATTCTTGAAATATATGTTTACAAGTGATTAGAACTAGGATTTGTCCCCAAACAAGAGAAACTCGTCTATACTATAGAAACAATGATCAAGTAGGAATGTTTTCAAAGTCTTTTTAAACTTGTATAGTACTGGTATCCCTTTAATATATTGTGGCAATTGATTTAACATACGAAGTCCAATATTATTGAAATTGTTTTTGTATAGACTCATATTACATGTCACTATAAACAAGTCATCTTTTCTCCTTGTATTGTTTGAATGTATTCCTGAACTGTTTATGAAAACATTCAAATTGGTTTTTATGTAAACTAGAATTTTATATATGCAGACATTATAAAGGTAATATATGTAACGATTTAAAGATATTGTTTACAATGAATAGTTTTTGGGATTTGTATCACAGCTCTAATAGCTCTCTTCTGCAACCTAAAGATCAATTTTGCGTTTCCTGAATTTCACCAAAATATCAATCCATATAATGACAAAGATTGAAAATGAGCATAACATAAGGTGTGAACAGTCTCTAACCCTGATGCTCTTTTGACTATTCGTAAGGCAAAACATATTTTACATAATTTATTTGCTAGTTGTTGGGTATGTGCAGACCACCTTAGATTCTTATCCAGCCAAACTCCCTTTGTATATTCTGTATAATTGATGACTGCATCAAAGAGCTTTATTCATGGGCATTTGACTTGCACTTTTTGAGGTTGATGAAAGGATATTTCTATTGTTTTTTCTTTATTAATAATTAATCTATTCCGTTCAAACCACTCTGTAAGTGCATTTATTGTTTTATTTATTTTCCTTTGGACATCATTAGCACTATTTCCTGCTATAAGAATACTAGTATCGTCAGAAAAAAACGTTGGTCTTCCATGTTCAATGTCGGCTTCTAGATCATTGATATATAGCAAAAACAACACTGGTCCGAGAACAGAACCTTGTGGGACTCCATGTCTTATGGCTGTCTTTCGCGATAGATAGCTAGTGATTTCATTAGTTTCCTTCCATCTATATGTAATTTCCACTATTTGTTCCCTGTTTTCTAGATATGATTGAAACCATTTTAGTGCAACCCCTCTTATTCCCATTCTTGTCATCTTCCTTAGCAATATAGCATGATTAACTAAATCAAATACCTTTGACAGATCCAGAAATATCCCTATACTTATTTGCCTCCATCCAATGATTTGTAGACCCCTTCTATAAACTCTGCAGCTGCAGTATTTGTTGATTTCCTTTTACAGAAACCATGCTGTTTATTGTTAATTATGCTGTGATTATTCAGAAACGATAAAAGTCTTTTATGTATGATTTTTTCAATTATTTTTTAAAAAAGGAGAAATCAGTGAAACTGGTCTATGATTCCCAACTTTTGTATCACATTCTTTCTTATATAAAGGTTTCACTTTTGCAATTTTTGGTTGATCTGGAAAATGTCCAGTTGAGAGTGACAGATTTCAAAGCAGTTGTTATTTTTGGATAACATTTTTTAATAATATACTCTGGAATATCATCTATTCCCTTTGATTTTTTATTACTCAATCCTTTAATTATGCCTGCTACTTCCTCTTCATTAGCTGGGGTTAAGAACACACTGTTACTATTATATTTTACTATATTGACATTAACTTAACTGGTTTTTGATAATGGATTGCCACTCAATATCTTTTGGGCAATACTGGTATAGTATTCATTAAAGACATTGGCTATAGCTTTTGGATCCTGTATATTTACTTCATTCTCACTTATTTCAATATTCTTCGTAACTTTTTTCTGTTTACCTAGTTCCATCTTATCTAGGTCCCACATGGCTTTTGATTTATTCCCTGATGCTCTTATTCGCATGTTATTAGTTATTTTTGTTTTGCTTCACTGATAACTTTGTTGTATAATTTTTGTAATGACAATAGTATTCTTTAAATTCTTCTGGCATATATCCTTCTTTCATTAGACTACCTTTATCGTCTATTGACTTGAGTCTATTCCCCAATACCCTTATTCCTGATGTAACCCATTTATTTTCCTGCTGTTTAGGTTTTACCCATTTTTTATGCATAGCTATATCATAATAATACTGTAAAGTACCTAAAAATTCATTGTCTGTCTTGTTTGCCGAATTTTGCTTAAAAACAAACTCCCAAGTCTCTTTTTCTAGTGGATAGTTTAGGTATTGTACATTCTCTTCCCTGTAAGATCTAGCTATTCTGTATTCTTCCTTTAGTCTAACTTGCCCCTTTTTATTCTTATACTGCATCTGTATTTGTAGTATCTGTGCTTTATGGTCAGAAAATACTGTTTCAATCACCTTAAGATTGTATCCCCATAAGCCCTTGTTCAATATTATTTGATCTATTGCTGTTTGACCTCTAGGTCCTATTCTCGTTGGGACATCAACTATTGCTTACATACATACATACATACATACATGCTTGCAAGCCATATGAGTTTAACATTGTCTGTAGTTGTAGATTTCCTCTTCTTCCTAGGAAATCTATGTTGAGATCACCTACAATAATGATGCTCTTCCCTTTATTTATTTAATTATTAATTATTGTGTCCATGGTTTCAATAAATATATAAATATTACTGTTTGGAGTTCTATATACACAGATAATATTGTATTAAACTGGATAAGTTTGATTATACTAGCCTCAAAGTGTTCTTCTTGATTCAAGTTATCAAAGAAGTTATAGGGCTTTGCTTCTAGATTTGTTTTGACATAGACTCATGAGCCTCCATGCTGCTTATTTTTCCTACAGAATTTTGATATGAGGGAATAGTTTTCAAAATTGTAATAATCTATTTCTTTTTCCTCTAACCAATGTTTGGTGATACATAGTACATCCAACCTTGCTGCTTTATCTGTTAGTAGCACCTCCATATGTAGCTTTTTATTACTCGTTTTGATGGAATACCTGAATGTTTGCATTGACTTCATTATTATTATTATTATTATTCTTGAGGATACCAGCACCGACCAGCACTATTCTTATCTATGAAAACAAGTTTACTTAGCTTTATTTTGGGCCCCCTTGTCTGATTGACATTCAATTTAATTCAATTTTATTTCATCCATGAATCATTATACATGATATGGGACAAGTCAAAGATTAATATTAATACTAATACTAAATAGTAATAAGAATATAATAATACAGAAATAGTATGCCAAATTATAATAAATGATGATGATAATAATAATAATAATA
>NW_019739237.1:20169-34465 GCF_002891405.2 Cryptotermes secundus
GAAGTCCAGTATTAATAAAATTGTCTTTGCATAAACTGGTATTACATGAAACAATATATAGGTCATCTTTTCCCCTTGTATTATATGAATGTATTTCTGAATTGGTTGCAAGAGTCTTCAAGTTTGATTTTGTGTATACCAGCGTTTCATAAATATACAAGCATGGTAGGGGCAATATATTTAAATAATTAAAATACTGTTTACAACTAGTAGTTTTCTGAATTTGCATCATAGCTCTAATAGCTCTCTTTTGCAACTTAAAAATCAATTTAGCATTTGGCGAGTTGCCCCAAAATAATATTCCATATGATAACAAAGAATGAAAGTAGGCATAATATAGAGTCCTAACAGACTCCAGCCCTGATACTCTTTTTACTACTCTTAGACCAAAGCATATTTTACATAACTTTTTTGCTAGTTCCTGGGTGTGCATAGGCCACCTTAAATTCTTATCTAGCCAAACTCCCAGAAATTTTGAATATTCTGAATATTTAATGGATGTATCATCAAACTTTATTGGAGGGCACTGAAAATGTAGATTCTGAAGCTGGTGAAAGAATATTGCTATTGTCTTCTCTCATATTTACATAACTTGCTATTACAGACATTAAACTTTTTTAATTAAGTTTCATTCTTGATATGTTTCACAAATCTGTCTGATATAGAAACTTATTTACTTACACTTACAGCAGAGATAATTAAGTATTTTAATAGAACACCATTAAGTTAAACTAATTACAAGCAGGAGCATTAAACTCCTTTCAAAAATTTCATGGTTTTTTTTATGTGTTTTGAATGAACAAAACGATAAACCGGCGGTTCTTTGTAACATGACTTTCAAGAATTTCATAAGCATGTCCATTCATGGCATACACGAACTTACATATTACAGTAGAATTAATTCAATGAAGTATCGAATTAGATGTGGAATATTTTATGATGGAGTTATACATTACATATGATATAAGTGATTATAATTGTGAATTTGAAATATTTATTCAATACACCTTTAAATTTTGCTTTTTCGTTGATATTTGTTGACAGAGGCATCTATAGAGAGAATAAATATCATTCCGTGATTCCTGTAACAGGTTACTAAACGGAACCGCAGTCGATAGATGGCACAAGTGATTGAATTTCACGTAGTTATAATATCATAATTTTAGCATACACAAAATTTAACACAGCAATACCTGCAATAATTCTGTGTCTTCATCCCCACATGTATTTTAGTATTTCAAAATTTAATGTTGCTTTAATTCCACAAAACCAGTCACTTCGTAAAAAATGGAGTGAGAATTGTTGGTCGAAACCTCTGGAAACTTTAAATGTTGTGGAAAGAATTGATGAATGTATTTTTTTTTATATTCCGTCAGTATACGTGAGTGTCAGATGATATACTGAAATAAATACGTTAATAAGTGCTAAGTGAATGTTGTCCTATTAGGCGTTCTCAGAACTAACCTCTATTTTTTCAATATGACTAATGTTTTTACTCAACATTATTCATGTAAAATTTGTAGCTGTTTATGATCGTATTTGTACGAAACTGTATGCGCCTTTGGTTCATTATCACAACTTATCGAAACTTAAAGTGAATACTGACTGCAGCTGACTGCCAGTTTGAATTCTCAATCCAGAAAATTACGATTGCGTTAGCAGTTTATGATGATTATATTTGTATGTTGCATTCCCACGACTGCTAAGAAATGTTTTTCTTTTTGGGTTCCTGTGGTGTCCATATTCTTCCAGCCAAGGGTCACCAACGAGAAGTGTTACTATTGTAGACACTTGGTTGCCGCGATTATTTCCCTTGCATGTCGTCAGAACCGAAACATGCCGCTATCTCTGGTATGTTTGAGGGATTTTTTCGTGCCCGATATAGAACCTGTGGAAGCTGTGGAATCCCTGCAGCTAAGTTCATTTGTTCGAAGTGTATAGAAAGGGTAGTAAGTTTAGTTGTAAGGAGGTGCAGCTGTGATATAGGCTTAACGATATTCATAATGTATTACCAGCTGAATAACTTCACAGGTAGACTTATTGGCTCAAGACACATTCAGCCATATTTCCCTATTGTAAGTACTAAATTTTTAACCGCTGTGCATGTCTCTTCAGGGGTATTCCAAGTTAACGAATTAAATTGTGATGTAAGGAGATTATGGTATTGTTAGGGAGTTTAAACGAGAAGTAGAACTATTAAAGCCCCATAAGTTAGTGAAGATAATGAAATAAAGAGTTTTTTTTCCTCATATTACCTTCATGGGAATGGAGCCATACTATTAATAAACCATTGTAGCTTGTATCACTAAAAGGTCGTTTTATGAATCACTGGATCTTTAGCTTGAAAATACTGCATGATCTATGTTTGGGTTGTACAGTACTTTCGACACCGAACCACAATAGTGGAGGAGTAGACTATGAACTGTGGATAATAAATCATAACTAGCTTATGGTTTATACATAATTTTTTGTCTTGAAGAATGGAATAATTTTGATCTTAAAATTTGTAATGTGTTATGATATTAATTTGTTATAATGGTGCCTCTTATTATAATTTGTAAGAACACCAGATTGCTATAATATACATATGACACTGCATGCCATGAAAATAAAACATAGTTCTTGTTTTTATAATGTTGACAACAGAGTGTAAACCCTCTGAACAAGAATGATCCACCCAAGATTGTGTTTCAAGATGCAAGTGTGAAACCTGTGAGCCAGACATCTCCACGACATTCATCAACTAGCACAAGTACCCTGTATTCATCCCTGAAGAAGAAGCAGGAACTATTCCAGGTCAGATCATTACAAGAACTGGTGTATATTTTTTTGCTTAAAGTTCAGTTTAGCACATACGGTGAATCAGGATGTTAATGTTCTAAAATTCTGTGAGTGGAAACATGGCACTACTGAGGAATGTTGCAGATTCATCGAAATGACACAACATTTTGCATTGAAGTTTTCATGTTTTTTCCCCCCCACATCTTCAAAGATAAGTTTAGAAAGCCTAGAGTTAATTTTGTTTATTTTTATAAACTTCTGCATTAAGATTCACAAAAATTAAAACTGGCCTGCTTGGTACTGAGTGCTGCCACCTGGTGGGAGAGGTTTCTGATATGCTGCAGAACTGTATTGTTCTCAGGGAGTAGTGTGACACTTGCCAGTGCTGGCTGGGGTGCGGTCTGGATGATGCAGTCTACACAGTGGCCCACGGTGTCCAAGTTGCCTTCGGGCTGGCAGGCAAGAATGGCCCTGACATTGGGAGTTACCCTGCTGGACCAGATGCTGTGAACGAAGTCGTCTGGCATGAAAGCATCAGTACTTCATAATTGTTATTCCTTTTTGTGTGTTTCAGAAGAAAGATGGCGTGCCTGTGTACCTTAAGGGAGGACCACTGGACAAAGTTTTGTTTGGCATAACAGTGGCATTGTGTGTGATTGGAACAGCTGCTTCAATCCAAACACTTTATGTAATGTCATACCCCAAGAAGGCTTGAGCAGGCTCCTCCACATAGTCTCTTGTTAGCAGAACCACTGGTTATTCTCCCTGGCTGCAACATGGTTATCCTAACAAAACTTATGCATGGGTTAGTTTCCACTTGACTGTGAATGTTTTGTTTCACACTGGATTAAAGGGAGGGTTAGTTTGCATAACATTTCTTGTGCTTTTCTTCATATCATCAGTTGGCATTATTCTCTTCTATAAGCCAATCAGTGTTGTGGCTGTTGGACAGTGAAGATATCAGACAAATAGGGAATGTTTGCTTCACATTACTGAGCAAACTGGATTAAGCAGTAATGCTTGTGGCTTGCATTTGGAGGTGTCCAGTTTGAGTCTTGTACGGTGGACTCATCCCAACTGAGGCCTTTTTTGTGGTTTCCCTCAGTTCCTCCAAAAAGATTTAAGAGTGTACCATAAATTAGGCAAAAACAACTTTCTTTGGCATTCTTTCCATTTTATTATTCATTATAATTTGTTCATTGGTGAGCCATATCAGTATAGTGATGGACTGCTGGCTGGGGTTCCATTCCTGGCAGGGGAAATCGATTTTTCCCTTCACAGCATCCAGACGAGCTCTGGGGCTCACCCAGCCTCTGTCCGGTAGGTACCAGGGGCCTTCAACCCAGTGATAAAGCTGCTGGGGCATGAAGCTGATGACTCACCTCCATCTGCTGCTGAGGTTAAGAGTGGTGGAGCTATACCTCTACTCCCCCACAAATCTTCATGGCATGGTGGTTAATGAATTAGGCACAAGGATAACTTTACGTTTATCATCCATTAATTTCATGCTATGTAGTTTTGAGTTACTGACCATCATTAAATAAACTATAGATTTTTATGGATATGTTATTATTCCTGTCATTTGAAGTTTTGTTAGGAAAGCCAGGTACAGTATATGATGTGAATTTGTAAAGAAAAATGAGTTAACTTGTAGTCTATTGTTCCTTGTTATCATATTAAATTTTCCAGCCTCTACTTTTAAGATGAAAGGAAATACAAACTGGAGGATACCTTTTTTCCATTGGAATGATTTTTAGGAATAAAGATGCTAACTTATGAAGGTGGATATTCTTGTAATCACATTCACAGTATATAACTGACCATGAGAGATTAGTCCTGCTGTCAAGAACATAGTGATCAATTTTAAAATAAGTAGCATCTGTATAGATTTGTATTTATGTTTTGTATAGTATGTGATCATTATGTTTTTTTCCAGTAGTTTGAATTATAAATATGATTATTTTAATAATTAATGTTATTTACATCTGTTAAATAAAATCATATGTGCTATTAGTGTTATCTGTTTAACAAAATGAACAGAATAATTCAAAACAAAGCTCTGACAGTGATCCTGAATTTGTTTTTTTAAATTTTGTCACCTTTTGTTTCTGAGTCTACATTCCTTCTGATGTTTCTTCCCTAATCCTCTGTTATTGTTTAACATATGTGTGACCTTTTATATCATCCCAAAAATTCTTGTAGCAAAAGTTGTTACATAACCAAAATAAGTTGTTTTCTATATGTAATTCAGGGGTCAAAAAATCAGGTTTATGGTCTGTCAGGCTTCAGATAAAATTGTTTTATGTAATATTTTGACAAACGAAGGAGTGAAAATGAATAAAGAAATTCAGTCTGTTAGAAAACAAATGTATTACTGATATGTTTTCATGGTGAAAGTGGATTTATATAGAAGAAATATCTTTTTGAAGAACTGAGGAAATTTCTCATTCTGAAAGACACAAGTGAGATGGTGCTGGTTTAAGCAATTCATAGCAATTGTGTTACTTGCAAGGAAAGGGGTGCGCGTGGTGATAAACCTTTATATCGGTTGAGCTTGTAGCGGTTGTTACCACCAGGTGGTGTCACTTTAGTATTATTTGACAGATGGCAGTGTATGTTCATTGTATGGTTTAGGTCGGATCGGCATTGCCTAGGCTTTTTTTGTATTTACAATAACTTTTTCCCCACAATAAAAGAATATTGCGAGAAGGTGTGAGTGCTGGGAACATCCTGTTAAATGTGAAATTTAGCAGGAGCACAAATGTTATAACATTTTCGTTATTCTCGAAATAGAGTTGTCATACTTATTATATTGAAATTCATTTTAATGGAGGTAAATACTATGCTATAATTCTTCATACGAGGCACAAACTCAGAACAGAAAGAATATATTCGTAATCTGTGATAAGTGGGATTGAATAGTCTAATGTAGGATTGGAGATTCTCACAGTGGTGGTTACGGAAAGTTCTGTCTTCTGGAATTTAACGCCGTGTAATCATTTGAAAGTCAATTGGCGTTTCGGCATCGTTTACCATGAAGATGGAGGCGACGTGTTCATCCGAAACGTCAGTTGACTCTCAACAAGCTACACAGCGTTATATTCCAGAAGACATAACTCTGAAATGCTCACAGATATAACTCTGTACCAATGATCTCGATTAAAATATCAACACGGTTACAGATAGTCATCCGGGTCGTCGGTGTAAATCGATATGGCTAACCAGGAATCAGCCGTACATGAACTACATGAACAAAGTAGGCTGGGTGTTTTTTGTGATGTTTGACGTTTTTGCTGTGTTGATTGGAGATTATTGTGTTTGAATGTCACTGTGAAGCGCAAAATGTGTTTGAGAATGCTGATGTAGTATTTAATAATCGAAGACTGGTAATTTATTAATACGTGTGTTTACGGTGTTTTTACCGGACAGTTTATATTGTGTTCCTATCTTGACGTATATTTTAAATACAGTGGATTTCAGCAAGGATTAGTATATTTGTAAGAAGGAATGTGAAAAATAGACATGAAGGTTACAATAAAAAGTGAGACAATTCACATGCATTTTCATTTGGGCAATGTGATGTAAAATATTGTGAAATTTAATGTTTATGTGCACAACTTCGATTTTTAAATATCTTCCAGGTTGGACTGGTGTGGCTACATGGCGTTGGGTGGCAAATGATGATAACTGCGGTATATGTCGAATGGCATTTGATGGCTGTTGCCCCGATTGTAAGCTTCCCGGTGATGACTGCCCATTAGGTACAAAGTTTTGTTGTATATCATTCATATTCATTAGTCATTAAACACAAGAATAGTGAGTGACTATGTTTGCATATTCCCAAGAACTAATTGAATTTGTGTGAGCTGCCCATTCAAAATTTGCCCATATTAGATTCTGTTAGTGTGCTCTTTTATATATTTATTTACTTCATATCCATGGATCATTATGAATACACGTAATATAGGACAAGTCACTCAAATTCTCCCTCATATGTTTTATAATGTAGTCTTACCCACTAAATTTGTTTTCTGGAAAACGAGACATTGGTGCCAGAACCTGTGGTGGCTATTGTACTTAAGATGTTATTGTTCAGGCAAGGAGAATAATAAGGTGAAGAGATCAGATTACCCATTCACAAGGTATTATACACAAAAATGTTTTGATGAAATTAGCAACATTAACATAACCAAACCTAACCAATGGAATATATGAATGAATGCAGTGAAAACATTCTTTAAACAGGCATAAGGGTGGTAGTTGGGTTTGGTACTCTGCATCCAGGAAAAGGAAGAGATTGTATATTTAGTCATCTTTATTTCTTCAGGTTAATATTAGTCTGATGGTTTTTAGCTTTCTCTCCTAAAGCAGGCTTATGCCTTGTCCATGCTGTCTGTGTATCCCCCTCCCATATACTTTTTGAGTGCCTGAAGGTATCTTTTTATGGAACTTGCTATATATATTATGGCATCTGGCCCCATTTGAACGGCATACTTCATAAATCCCTTCCATCAGTCTGCGTCTGTATGTGTATCCCTCCTCTCATTTCTACGCAGTGACTCAGTACACACATTCCTGCAGCAACAAATACATGTAACAATAGAAGAATTGTTGGAGGCATCATTTCTTGTGTGGCTGATGTCTTATCAAGGGAGAGTCTGTGGGTCTGTCTGTGTATCCCCCTATTGTTGCTAGGTAACAACTCCATGAAAGCATTCCTGCAACAATGAGGAATTGTTGGGGGCATCCCTTTCTGTGCAGTCCATGTCATATGAAAAGAAAGTAGGCTATTAGTTCTTCCATGAACTTCTTGTTCTGTTTTTCATTTTACCTGCTGCCAAATCTTAGTATCTAGCTTTCATCATTCTCTTAATGAAGCCATAGGATTTTGATGAACCATCTACTATAAGGAAATTTATGTTTTCAATTTCTAATGTCATTGCACTTGTTAATAACATTAAATAGCATAATAGTAAGATAGCAGCTGCAGAAATACAACGTGATTCTAAATTATTGTCGGGGTTTCTGTGGCCTGTAAACGGAAACCCTGACAATAATTTAGAATTCAACATGTGTATTACAGTTGTAATGATTTAGACATTATTTGTAAACACTGTAGATGCACACATTGATATTATTTACTGATATCATCATAGGATCACATCCAGCTGGACAATTCTGAATGCAAGAAGCACACTATTTTTACAGCAGCTTTTCATACCAGGAGTCAAGAACTGGACTGTGTTATTTATAGTAATTTGGAATGCTTCATCTTGTTCTGTAATTTTTACAGAATGCCACACTTGTTGATTAGCATATGGGAAGGATACAGTTCAGTTCTCAACACAGAGACCTGCTTTGTGACAAATTTTTCATGATTTATCGCCCTTGTGCATACAAAGAGTGGACCGCCTCTGTGGTCTAGTGGTCACAGTTCCTGCCTACAGATCCAGAGGTCCGGGTTCGATTCCCGGCACTACCAGATTTTTGAGAAGTAGTGTGTCTGGAACAGGGTCCACTCAGCCTCGTGAGGATAACTAAGGAGCTATTTTAAGGAAATATCTGCTCCGGTCTAGAAAACCGAAATTAACTGCTGTGTGGATTTGCTGCGCTGACCACGCGACATCCTCTATCCGCTTAAGTTGGCACTAACTTCGCGGACAGGTGGCGGTTGTTTGGTCAGTATAGTTCACTTGCGGACTCAAGCCATGGAGTTTGCTATTTTTGCATAGAAAGAGTACTCGTTTGTGTAACAGTTAGCTAAACCACCCCATATTCCTGTTGTCTGCTATCTGAAATGAAACGTGGAGGAATAAACCAGGAATAAATAAATAAAAAGTAAAGTTGCCCCTGTGCGTAATTAATTAGTCACTATACCATGAAGATATATGGGGGTGTTTGGCTATATCTCCAGTATTCTTGACTTTGGCACTAAATGGAGATGAATGGTCAGCTTCATGCTCCGGCCGCTTCACCCCCCCTGAGGAAATTACCTCTGGTACTCATTGGATAGGAGGCTGGGTGAGTTTCAGAGCTAGTCTGGATATTGTGGAGAGGAGAAAAATGTTGCCTTTGCCAGGAATCGAACCCCAGTCATCCAGCCCGTAACCTGTCACTATACCAGCCGAACTATCCTGATATCTGTAAGTAAATAAATAACTACATCACCATTCAGACTTGGAAAGAAAGCATATTTATATGCTGTACTAGTAACAAGTGCGACAGTTGGCAGGGGTAAAACCTTTCAACTGTTGAGTATGTCAGGAACATACAATACATCCCATTCTTTTTATGATTATTTCATCAGATGTTCTGTGTACATCTGATACATCAATCCAGAAGCCAGATGTTGGAATGGTGCCTTCAAATAGGCTATGATTATTTCTTTCTACATGCCAAAGGTAAGGCAAAGCTATCCCAGTAACAGGCCGTGAAGGCCCAAAGAGTTGTGAGATGTTGTGGCTACCACATTTTCTCCAGACAGTCAGCTCACAGATGGTGGTGAGGTTTGTCAGCCTTATGTGCCGGCACCCTTTACTCCCCAAGAAGATTCCTGGTACTCATTTCTGTCAGAGGCTGAGTTG
Organism: Cryptotermes secundus; assembly: GCF_002891405.2. NCBI lineage: Eukaryota > Metazoa > Arthropoda > Insecta > Blattodea > Kalotermitidae > Cryptotermes > Cryptotermes secundus. Next base: position 29,535 of record NW_019739237.1, read on the forward strand.
ACCCCAGGGCCATAGTGTGGCTGGAAGGATTAGAGCATTTGTAAAATCCAGTGACCTCATCGGGACTCGAATCCACGACCTTCCGGCTTGTAGCATAGTGCCTCAACCAACTATGCTACTGTGTCGCATTTTCTACATTTAGTCCAGTTTATGAGTCACAGTCACCATTTAACACAGTGATCTGTGTACTTGGAAAATGAAAGTAAGTCTGTAATTTTCATGCAGTCATAATAATTACTGTTATAACGATGGTATGTCTGTTTATATCGGTTACAGTATGGGGCCAGTGTTCTCATTGTTTCCACATCCACTGCATTATGAAGTGGCTGAATTCTCAACAAGTGCAACACTTATGTCCCATGTGTCGACAGGAGTGGAAGTTCAAAGAGTAGAGAATCAGATCTGATTTGTTTCCTTCCAGGTATGAGCATATCATAATTTTTATACTTACAGAGGTCATTAAATTTGTCGTTTATATTTCATATTACTGTTGTTATATTCTAATATTTTAACTGAGTTGCTTCTAGTGTTTGAAATATAGTTCAGAAATTGTGAAAATTGAAAAAAACCAAGTTAGTTCTAAAGGTATTTGCCAGTGGTGTGGCACATTTTAAATTTATGACAATATTAGACCTCGAGTTTAAAATAAATGTCTGAAATCCTTTATAAACTGTCAGAAATTAACACTTTTTATCAAAAACTACTTTCCTTATGACAGTTGTTGAAGGTGTGAAGATTTTGATGGCCCATGTGAAGAGATATCCATGATGCTTTTTCAGAATTTTGCAACTTTTCTTTCATCACAATATAACAGAATGTGATACGAAACACTTTTCCCATAAAATTTGTAGATGTGTTTCTGGTATTTCTTTTTCAGGTTTGAAGTCATTAATATTTAATTGGTAAATATAGTAAACCTGTGTTATAATGGACCTCCAGTTGTGGATGTTAATAGAGATGTTGAGGCCCTAAGAAAATTTTGTAGTTAGAAACCTATTTAAAACCAAATGGAATTTCTGTTTATTGCTTGTATTGGTTATGTATGCTATGGTATACTTCTGTGAATACCCCTTCACTCGGTTATAGCGGACATCAGCAGTGAGCAGTGTTTAACAACATTATGGATTGAAATGCAATGAAAATGAACAAGTTGACTCAACCACCGACACTTCTGGCTGGGTTGCTGACTGTCCTGATGATATTTTTGTGGTTTTCCTCAAATTTTCCTTGCCAAATGCTTTAAGTTGGGCTACTTCTTTGCATATTCATTCCAGTTCATTATTTGCCATCTTCAAATTATTTGACCCTGTAGTGGAGCTAGCCAACTGTACTGAGTGTAGTAATCACAGATGATAATTTTGAGATGTTCTGGAACCACACACAGTTGTGGACTGGACGGCATAGATGTTTAGGTACATGCTTTGTATGCAGCGATTTTTTGTATTTCATATTTTTATGAAAAAGGACTGATATTTCTGTCCAAGTTATACTAATGGTGCAGAAGAGACATGTGTGGCCAGTATCTGTGCTGTAGTTTGAGTTACTAGCAGCAACATTAAATAAATGACAAATAAATAAATACCATGCAGTGAATAGAGTAGAGTATGAAGATGATGATTGGGGACAGTCTCACATGAATTTTGGCTACAAAATAAAGAAAAACTGAAACATTTTAGTGGTTATTTACATGAAGAATCTGAGACATAAGAATTTTATGATTTGTATCTTAACATTTAATAATGAAAGGTTTATTTTGTAGTGAAATGTAATATTAAAAATTTGTAACATCAAGAAGACCCGTTTAAAACAAATTTGAAAGGAACTCTGTTATTATATGATGTAAAACATACGATGATTAATATAATTATGTAATGTGCCATTGATAATGATTCTAGAAACAAAACATGGCAGGTTTGGTAAATTTATAGATAGATGAGTTGTATTTTTATGGTTATTATACTTACAACCAATGAATATCTATAAGAAATCATCATACAAAGTTTGTATTGAAGTTAAGATCTGATACTGCCCCCAGGTTACATGGTTAATTTGTTTTGAAGGATTGTGTGTAAGTGGAAAACCTTATATGTCTGACAGAGCTTGATTATGCAGAACTGTGAAAATTGTATTGAAAGGAATTTCAGTGTAAACACAGAATATGGCATAACTATATGCACAATACAAATGTATCATAACAGACCATATTATAATATAATATGTTACTGTTACTGTTGTAACTGCTTTGGTGAAAGAAGATGAGAGCGGAGACCAAGGTCACATTACCCCAAGCCTATTGCATCAGTGCGCCATGTGACCCTGCACTGTGAACACACATTGTTTTTACACACGTGCTTTTTGGACTTTGTATTTCATTTTGTGGGCGATGGATGGCAAAAATTGAGCACTGTGTCTGCATCAAGTTTTGTGTGACTCTTGGTAAATCTGCTACTGAAACCCTTGAAATGTTCGGTGAGGCTTTTGGAGAACATTCTTTAAGCTGGACAGTGGTTTTTGAACGGCATTCAAGTTTCAAGACTGCTCGAGTGTCAGTTGAAGATAGTGAACGTTCGGGGAGACCAAGCACCAGCAAGACAACAGAAAATGTTGAAAAAATGTAAGAGCTCATCCATGAAGACCATCGCCGAAGAATCCATGAGCTCACAGACGCCGCTGGGATCAGTTATCGAGTTTTCCAGAGGATCTTAACAGAAAATTTGAAAATGCACCGCATTTCTGCAAAGTTTGTTCCCTGACTTTTGACAAATGATCAAAAGCAGCGGCATGTAAATGTGTGTCTTGAGCTACGAGAAAAGGCTAACAAGGACCCACCTTTTATCTCTAGGATCATAACAGGTGATGAAAGTTGGATTTACAGTTATGATCCAGAAAGAAAGGAACAATCATTGCAGTGGAAGAGCCCACAATCACCAAGAGCAAAAAAGGCACGGCAGGTCCAGAGTTCAACAAAGAGCATGCTCATTTTTTTTTGACATGAAGAGGATTGTTCACCGTGAATTTGTTCCTCCTAACACCACAGCCAACTCCGACTTTTACTGTGACACTCTGAGATGCTTGAGAGTATGTGCAGTGAAGAGGACCAGATCAATGGGACAGCCACAGCTGGCTCCTTCATGAAGAAAACATGCCTGCCCACATGTTCCTGAAAACCACAGAGTTTGTGACTACCAACAACATGATTATCATTCCCTGTACTCCTTACTCCCTGGACTTAGCCCACTGTGATTTTACTTTGTTCCCAAATTGAAAATGAGACTGAAGGGGTGACATTTTGAAACAGTGTCTGACACCCAAAGGGAACCGCAAGCGGTATTTGACAGTATTAAGGAAAATTACTTCCACGGTGCTTTTGAAGCGTGGAGAACATGATGGGATCACTGTATATGCTCCCAAGGAGACTATTTTGAAGGAGATGGCAGCCAAAATTGAGTAAATTAAGCCATTTCTTTTTTGACCTAGTGCGGGAAGTTTCCAATGGAACCTCATATTTATTTATGGACTGAAAGATAAGCTGCCCCAGGTAGGCTTATATGGACTAAGAAGTGGTCTATGGAACTCTTTAATCTTCTCACTCAGTACATAATTTTGACCTTCTCTCAGAGATGGCAGTGATATTACATTTTTGGGTGTATCTTATAATGCCTTGGTAACACACCTCCTAATTTCTGGTGTCCTTGGTGCATCTTAATGGGAGTGAAATAATATTTTATTTATTAGGTGTTGATTTTTACAGAAATATACCCAGCCCTAGTGTATTTTCCTGTGTTCAAAAAATTTCAGCTGCAGTAGGTTAAAAATATATTAAATTTATGTTATTTTCATTACAGGCCTTTCATAATTTATCAGCAAGTAAAAGTGTGCGAAATGGATTTGTGCATATTCGAACTGACGGATCGTTCTTCCTGTTGTGTTATGCTGTGTCTTTTTTATGAATGCTTCTGTGCTGCCTGTCGCCTTCTGTATGTATCCAAGACTGGGGAATATCACAGCTACTTTCTTACAGGCACAGTCCTTTGGGAAGTTTCTTGTGGTGGGTTCTTGGGGGACATTGGCCATCGGTAATGTCTTGAACGATTCAGAAAGGGGACAGTCTCCGTGTTTCAAGACCAAAAGAAGGGAACTGTGATGTTCATCAAAATATAAGATAGAATGAAACAGGTGATGAAGATCAGGCCTGAAGACAGATGTTCTGTGTAAGGCACTTGCCATGAAAGCCTGAGATCAAGAATAAATCGCAGCTGACATGGTCATAATTTTGGTAATGGCATTTATGCTGTACTCTGTTTAAAGTATAAATCAGGTTTGGCTGAAGTCATAATAAATCTTGACTTTTATTCTGGAAGTGACCAGTTTGAAACTTGGTTGACACTAATGATGCTGACTAAGGGTTTCTGTCCAAACAAATAATATATTGTAATAGATCATACCAGCTCCTTCCAAATCATAGCATTCATGATCGTCTTCCTATATTCATCACTGTTATACAACCTCACAATTTCAGACAGCATGCTTAAGTAATGTAAGAATCAGGTACACTAGTCAACAAGGTTTTGGTACACAGAAGACAACTAACTTTTTAAGTTACGTGCGATATGGTAACTCAGAATATACATATAGAATTTTTCTGTTATGTCACAGTTTTCTGTATTGAATTTCAAACAAAAACATATTTTTTTTTTGCTGCTGTTATAATCTTTGTCAACCCTATTGTGAGAAAATTATATTTTGTTGCGAATGAAAGTTTAATATGATTTAAATATCATTATCCAAATTCGGTAAAAGGTAAAGTTGTCCCTGCGCTTAACTAATTAAGCACAACACTATGAAGGCATATGGGGCAGTGGATGTGTAGATCCACATTTTCTTGACTTCGCCACTAGCTGGAGGTGAGTGGTCAGGTTCACGCCCCTGAC
>NW_019739237.1:34508-101491 GCF_002891405.2 Cryptotermes secundus
CATTCGATAGAAGGCTGCATGGGTCCTGAGCTGGTCTGGACGACTTTAAGAAGAGAAATTTTTGACCCTACCGGGACTCGACCTCAGACCCCTCGGTCGCCCAGCCCATAGGCAGTCGCTGTACCGACTGCGCTATATCCAAATTCGTTAGTAAGTTGATATGTCTTGAGTACACAAAGAGTAAAAAGTAAAAAGGAACCATGCATGTTACAACCTCTCAGCTGCCATTTTCATGATTGAATTGAAATCAGCCTATTCTGTATGTGTTGTCAAAAGAAGTTGAAAATTTCTTGTGTTACCGTTTAAAATAAAGTGCCTGTTTTGATTGACCATATATAATGAAAATATAAAATTGAGGCATAAAATAAATTTAATAAATGTGCCCTGTTTGAATTGTATTTTGAATTCTGTACCTAGCGTTAGTCTGTGTCTTTTGATCCCCGTTTTATGTTAATGTGTGGTTAACTCTAGACATAAATGAACGTACAAGGATCCTCATGTTATTCTGAATGAATTCCCACCGCCTCCAGATTTGAGTTGGGTACAGGAAACAAGTTGCTGAGATCATTCCCCCTGTGACCCACAGCAGGTTTCTTGATAAGGCAAGATAAGTGGGAACCTCCATGAGACTGGGCCCATGTAACGGCATGACGCTCCTACAGGTTGCAGGAAACCTTGGCCTTTTACTCCAGTTTATGTACCTCGTTTCAATGTCTGTAGATATGTATATTTGTCCTGTACTTATTAATTTGATACAAAGTATTCTGAAATATTGTCTCTTTCCACTACATTGGAGGCCGAGAGGGCCCCAGAGCTGGTCTGAATGAAGAGAAAAAATATTGTCACGTGTTTATGGCTCCGTGACTAATAATAACCGGGATTGGATTTATTAACACCGTCTTTCACGATCACAATCAGTCACAACTCACAACAAATTACTGCATAAGACGCGCTCAATTCTGATTGGACTACAACTGTCTTCTCTCCTGTGACTGACGCGCTTCTGATTTACGAATGAATGACTTGTGGTTCTCCTGCCTCCTGCGTCTCTCCTGGTTCCAAGTCCAAGTCGCATTGCGACTGACGGTTAGTCAGTAAATCTTGGTGTCGAGCCGCAGTTTGTTACTGTTTGGCAGTTACGGTCTTGTTTTTGTGGGGCGCTATCTTTGACGAGAGGACGGGTCTGAGTCCCTTGGGACTCGCGACCATATTTGACTGTCTCAGATTTGAGACTTCTCTCTTTGTCGCCTCCTACGACTCGTAGGGTCACGGTGGAGGCATTCGACCCCGACCCCACACAGGGTCTCTCCTGGTTCTTATCTGGACGGCTGCTTATATAGCATATCGGTAACCTAGGAAATCTTTGTTGATCACTCATATACATGGACACGCCTGTTGGTTCCACAGCAACGAGCGGGTTTCCAAGAATCTACATCTTTCATTTTCGTATCCCAGGAAACGTCTTCGTCAACTCATTTCCTAAAATTGTGTCTACTTGTCACAGTATTCTGCCCCTGCCTAGAGTCGAAGCACAAGAAAGATTTTACCTGCATCCCCTGATGGGACTTCACGTATTAAGCGCTGTTTTAAAGTTACCAACGCGACTTACGTAAGAGTGGAAACGTTGAAGGAAGAAAAGGCGCGTTGTGCGTGTGCGTGAACATGGAAGAGTTTCAGACTGTGGGCAGTTAGTAGTCGTGTCAGTGACATGCGCAAACAGCGTGAAAGGTCACGGTCTGAAGTGCTGTACCTTGTCGGTTAGGATGTTCTAATTTCCCTCTTTGCTTCCTCACGCTCAAGGTTCACCTTCAGTTTCATCCCGAAGGTAATTTGTTATGTGCCTGTTGCATGCCATGGGATGTCCTGTCAGTCTTGCAGTCGGCTCGGAGATCTCCCTTGAATTGAATCTGGGCCCCGAACTCGTCAGACCCTGTTGAATTTGTGTGTAGTATTACTTCCAGTACGTTGTTGGGGATTATTTTGAAATTTACTGCCGCATTAAGGTAAAGTCAGACCTGTCCTTCTGCCTAATTGAGACAACGCCAGGAAGAAGTTTGAGGAATTGTGGCACTAGATGGAGGTGAGTGGGCAGCGTCACGGCCCTGCTGCTTTCCCCAGGGGAAAGAGCCCCCGGTGTACATTGAATAGGAGGCTGGTTAGGCTCCAGAGCCGCTCTGGACGTTACAGAGAGGAGCAGTATACTTTATTTCTGTAGGGAATCGAATTTTGATTCCTCGATCGTCCAGCCAGTGGTCTAATCTCAAAACCGACTGAGCTAACCCGGCTCCGATATAAAAAGTGCTGCAGTTATTTAGTGTTTATATTTTATTTATGGCTTGTTTTACGATGCTGCTAGCAGATCAGAATGTGTAGGGCCGAATGATGAATTGGGAAGGATGTGAAAGGAAGCTGCGTGGCCCTAATTTGAGGTTTTACCCCGGCATGTGTCTGGGAAAACTGAAGACAGCCACGAAATACAGAACAGTATGTGTCCCGTCCGAAATTCAAACCGAGCACCTTCTGATTACATGTCAAAAGCGATGCCGCTTTAACCAACTCACTCAGTTTTGGGCTGTGGCAGCAAGAAATGAATAGTCGTAGATCGAACTGTAAAATGAATCATTGGGGACGCAGAAGTAACGTGTCAAAATATAAATTGCTTCTCCAAAATATGAGACAGACTGCCCTGGCCTCAAACTCTGGTCCATTTAATGATTTGCTGTATGATTAAGACGAAAATTAACGTTAGAATGTAAGATTTGATCGCGGTGATTATGAAGAAAGCAGTCTTCTGGGATGTGGCGTCGTGCGGATATTTTGTGAACCGACGTTTCGGAGGAACGTATCGCCTCCATGTTCAGGGTAGAAGAAAAAGAAGAAACCGCGAGCGAACCAGCTTGAGAAGGTGCTAACAGACCTTTACCCTTCTACCCTGAAGATGGAGGCGATACGTTCCTCCGAAACGACGGTTAACACAATATCTACATGGCGCCACATCCCAGAAGACAGCTTTCTTCAACGTTAGAGTGGTTGCATATCCGTAAGGCCCAAGACGAGGCATTCTTGAAGAGTTAGTCAAAGGGGCGTGAAGATAAATGTTGTTCTCGAACTGCACATACCAGGAACTGGGATCAACGGATTGGCTGAATGCAGTTCGGCTGTACCACTCCACGTTGAGGTTAACGAAAGTTAATTGGGCTGTGTTTACCTCTGCCATCGCCTCATTTGTTATCAGCACTTTTTACGTAATTAACGTAACGTCGACGAGTAATATGTTTGGGTTTGAAGTCCGTTTGCTTGTGGATGTGTCAAACAGGAAACGTATTGTGTGAATCAGTTAACGATTAGGTGAGAGTAATGTTTACTTGCAGTAGACGGAAACATACCGTATTTACGCATGTATAGGCCGCACATTTTTTGCCAAAAATTCAAGAGGAAAACTGGGGTGCGGCTTATATTCGAAATATTCGAAATCACATTTCATTTCAAAAAAATATATTCATAATTAGTAATACCGGGTGTAATACTCCTGAAATAATATTCCAAGAAAATTATTTTTTCTATAATTTCTGTCTGAAAATTGTGCTGCGGCCTATACACGCACGCGGCCTATACATGCGTAAATACGGTATATTGGTTTAGCTTTGATTTCTACAGTGCTAAGGAGGCGTTTAGGCTACCAGAAGTACTTTTCTTCCATGGATGAGCGATATATAAAATGTAGGATCTGAGGTTCTCACAGCTGTGGTTATGAAGACTTCTGTCATCTGAGATATAACGCCACGTAGTCCGTTGAGAATCAACTGACGTTTCGGAAGAACATCGTCTCCATCTTCTAGATCAGGCATGTCCAACGCGTCGATCGCGGGACGATTTTTGATAGATCTCATAGGCCTATAAGGAAATTATACGTGAAAAGCATGTAAATTCACTTGTAATATAATACGATTATATTCAGATTTTGAAGGGAAAGTACGCGTTAAAGTAGTCTGTACTTTCAGTGTATGTTCTTTTACAACAACCATCATGTGTCGTGTTATTTTTACCAATATTTTTGCTTAAAGCGAGGTACAGCGATAGGAGGGGGTGGTAGATCAGTGGCAGTTTTCACACTAGAAAGTCGATCACAACCTGTTTGAAGTTGGACATGCCTGTTTTAGATCGAATAAGCCGACTGTGATACCAGCATGAAAGCAGATAGCAAACCACTCTGCTCTGGGACCCACACAGCCTCCTATGCAGTAGGTATAGGTGGTAAAATGGCCAGGGAGTGTAGCTCAACACTCACCTTCCTCTCTGCCGAGGTCAATAATGGTGGAGCTATACCTCCGCTCTCCCATACACCTCCATGGCATAGTGCGTAATTAAGCAAAGGGACAGCTTTACCTTTAACCCATCTACGTCTAGGCTTCCAGTTGTCTTTCTCCTTAATAAAGTTTACCGACAGGTGTTTTCATGCGTGCTGCATGACTCGCCCGTGCTATTAACTTTGATTTAATCATCTTAGTAATACTTGGCGACCGCCTGTATGGTCTAGTGGTCAGAGTTCCTGGCTACAGATCCAGATGTCCCTGGTTCGATTCCCCGCGCTACCAGGTTTTCTGAGAAGTAGTGGGTCTGGAACGGGGCCCACTCATCCTCGTGAGGATAATTGAGGAGCTATTGCAAGGAAATAGCGGCTCCGGTCTAGAAAACCAAGATTAACGGCCGTGGGGATCCGTTGCGCTGACCACGTGACACCCTCTATCCGCAAAATTTGGCACTAACTTCGCCGACAAGCGGCGGTCGCTCAGTCGGTATACTTCGCTTGCGGACTACAGGTCACGGAGTTTAGTTGTATAGTTTTTAGTAATATTTGGCAATGTCTTGGACCACTTGAAACCCTGATGGGTCGAATCCCACACAGAGAATAGAAGTTTGTCCACGGTTTCAGTCTGTGTTAATGTTGTCGTGTGTAGGCAGAGGCCTTGAGATGTACCGATCCCTTTCCAAGGGGCAGACCAGAGGGCCTAATCCGCGAAGCTGAAGAAGAGGAATGTTTGCTGAGCGAGTAGAAATTATGAACATCCTCAGTTTTTTCCAGATATTCTTCAACTACAGTTTTCTTTTTTAACTAAGTAATTCCCTGAATCTGAGCCCTCCACGAGAAACCAGTAGTTGTTCAGCCAATCGAGAACTTCTAGCATTTTATGGAATCCGAAGGTTCGATACTGTGGTCACAGGAGCCCACCGCTTGTCCCTATCCTGAGCCAGATGAATCCGGTCCGTACCCTCCCCTTCTGTTTCTGTGAGAACAGTTTTAATGTTATCCTTCCATCTACGTCTGTCTTTCTATCGGGCCCTTTCCGTAAGATTTGTATACCAGAAGTTTGTATACACTTTTGTTCCATGCGTGCTACATATCTTGCCCTTCGCATACTCCTTGATTTTATCTTTCGAATAGTATTTGGCGAAGAGTACACACTGCCCTCCTAGAATATGCTTTGCAGTTGTTTGGTCCGAAGATCCTTAGTCCGCGCTAGGGCGAGAAAATAATTTTCTCATCAGTACAAAGAAAAAATAAGGATGAAATTATGGTCTTGGGTGTTATAATCTTTGGGAGATGGATGAGAGATATGAAGACATAAGAATAGTTCTGTCTTCTGAAATATGACGTCCTGTAGTTCGGTTAAAATCAGCCGAAGTTTCGGAGGAACATATCGCGCAAGTCATCAGGATCGAAAAGTAAGCCGGACACGAAAACGGTATGAACGCAGGCAGCAAGCAAGCAGGACAAACTGCACGCAGGAAGGTAAAGTTGTCCCCTATGCTTAATTAAGCAGCATGTCATGAAGACGTATAAGGGAGTGGAGATATAGCTCCACGCATTAACTTCGGCACCAAATGGAGGTGAGTGATCGGCTTTACTCCCCAACAGCTTTACCTCCGGGGAAGGAGCCTCTCGATATCCATTGGATTGGAGGCTGGGTGGGCTCCAGAGCCGATTTGTACCCTTTGGAAAATAAAAATCTGTCGGAAATCGAACCCCGGACGTTCAGCCCGTCGCTATCCTGAAGGACAAGACCTACCTAGGTTAAGAGGGAACTCAAGACCCGCCTAGGTTAAGAGGGAACTAGAAGTCTAAATAGAAGACATGAGTCTTAATTGTCACCGCTGTAAGAACCTCATATGTACTGAACTAGTGTGCAAATATGTATGGCTGACCACTTGCGAGCAGAAAACCCCCAAAACGTGAATCAGTCGCGTGTATTACGGAAAACGGTATGAGTGGTTGCTATTGTGTGTGTGTTCCCCCCCTCTTGTCACCTATTCATTGCTTGTTACCCACTTCCTGAGCATCCCCCCTTCTGGGTTTCGCCCAAGGTTCTCAAGATAATAGTACCCCGAGGGCATAGTCCTCTTCGTCGGAGAACAGCTTTCACTGCTTGGTACTAGATTGCGCTCGCTCTGCTATGATTTTTCTGTGGTGCTGAATATAACACGGCAGTATGCTGAGACAGTCGGCTTAGTGGCAGCGGCGAGAAAGGAGTACGTGTGTGTTCTGTGGTCTAATATTGCAACTTGAAGACCAATTGGTGATGTGTAGTGTGTAAACAAGTGAGTAATGTTGGTGTCGCGAGGGCAGGTTTTGTCTACTTCGGGAGGGGTGACACCGCCTGTCACTGCTGGGAATAAATTGGCAACACGACCTTTGCCACCCCCTCCCGTACCCCCTAGACCAAGTAAGTCCTTAGTGGCTGAAGCGCTTGCGCGTACCAGGTCTGCAGAAGCTACTACAAGTAACAGAACACATGTTCCGACGAGAAGAGCACCTCCACCTCCAGCACCCCCAATATCAAAAGAAAGAAACCAGGAATTAAATACGTCTCAGGTTGTAAATAATGCCCCAGTACCAAAAGAACGGAACCAGCAACCCCAGAAAATATTAAACCATCAGGCGGCAGTAAAACAAGGTGTTAATTATCATCATGGTGAACCTGTGAAGAACGCGAATAGAAGTGGTGAAAATTATTTTCATTCTGATGAATCCACTGCTTTGCATCATTCTACGCGGGTTACGCAGTTACATAGGAACGATGAAGGACGGCGCAAAGGTGACTTCGAGAACCGCGTAAATGCCAGCTCCTCGTCAGAAAGAACCAGACGCCGTGGGTTGGAAGAATTTCGAAACACTCACCACAGTGACCTGTCTGGTGATAATGGTACCCATGAGGAGTGTAACGGTCAGGAGTCCGGAAGACCGGCGGTACCGGGCGTGAATAGTACAGTACTCGGAATTAAAAGTGACTTGGAAGACAGAAAAGGAGAAAAGTTTCATGACTCACAAGAAAAGACTGAAATACGAGCAGTGACTGAACGTTTGAAGCCTCCAGAGAGACTGCGACTACCGAAACCCAAAGAACAGGAAGAGAACTCCGTTGTTTCGCACGTCATAACAACGAAACCACGCGAGCAGGAGACCGTATCGTTCCCACAACGAAATGAAGAAAAGACAAATGAAAAAAATGAGAGTAGTGATCATGGACATCAGACCAGAACTGCGCAGGAAGTACAGAATTATTATCCGCGTTCCCAGCACACGATTGTGTTCAGTGGAAGTGGTGAGTATGTCAAAACCAAGAACCCGCCAGAACAGGAAGAAATTCCCGCGAATAAAACCAGTACGGTTATGAAACAGAACACCGATATTGAGGACAGTCAACATAAATTGCGAAGATATGGCCCTCACGTGTTACCAACTGGGCAACATAAACATGATAGCTCCTACATAACTTCATCAGAGAATCGAAACACGGTTCTTCTAATTGATAACAGCCCACTTAAAAGAGAAACATTATCATCAATATCTGAGAAACAATCCGGAGATGATAAAGATCTTATCATTAATGGCATTGTTGCGTCGTCATGCTCTCCTTTGGTGGAAAATCTCATTGTTGAACTTCGGGAAAGTTCAGAGCAACGAACAAATCAGAAATATAATAATAATAAAAACAACGGAAGCAAAGAAATTCAAAACGGCGTTAATAATATTACAGGGAACAAAGAAAGTGAGTTTATTGAATCCTTGTATAAGAAAACTTCGCAGCCGCGGATACAGCACTCGGATTGGTTTGAAGTTGATAATGGGAAGCCAGTTCGATTTTCAAGTTGTCACATAACTCTGGATGATTCCTACACGGCTTCATCCGATTCCAGCAATACCGAGTCCAGTTCCTCAACCACGGACCTCTGCAGAAGTAACAGTTTCCAGTACACTGATTGCAGCGAATTGAATGTGGATTTCAATCTTGATTATAGGGGCCAGCAGATTTCACAACACCATCTCGCTTCCTTCAACAGAAGGCGAAACATGGCCTCTCTACAGGGTCTTCCTCCATTACCGAAGAGTCTAAGTGGCGTTAATTTATATGAAAGCTGTGGGGGAAACTTGCACTTCGCTACTATGGACCAGCAGCAGCAGAAACCGGAAGTGTCGACTCCTAGGGGAATAACGAAGAGTGGAAGTTTTCGACAGTTGGCATCGCAGAATCCCACTTCCGGTAGTGTTGGGGGTTCTGGTGGCGTCAATGGTAATAGTGGTGCAGTGAGAGTGGTACCTTCGTCTAGTGGGCGTGGACCCACACCACCAACCCCGGGAGGAACCCCACGTCAACAGATTGTGCACCATCAACATGTACGGAGTCTTCAGCAGAACGGAGATGGTGTACCCCCTCCGATTGCACCGCGTGTCCGGAAACCCATGGCATTAGACGCACAGCTGGCAGTCCTCAGGAAGGAGATGGTGAGTAGCCGATTATGTTTCTCTCTCTCTCTCTCTCTCTCTGTTTTGCCCACATGGACGAGCATAGAACTGATTTCTCAGTTTCATGATCACTTTACAGACGGTAGGACTCCTTGGACGGGTGATCAGCTCGTCGCAAGGCCTCTACCTAAACACAGGACAACACAAACACAGAATAAACGCATACACACACCAAACATCCATGTCTTATTTGGGATATGAATCCACGATCCTTCCGAGCGAGCGAAGGCAGTAGATGCCTTAGACCGCTCGGCTAATGTGATAGACGGTTATGTGTTACTGCTACTGTTTAATGCGCTGTGGTACTGATTGAAAGTGTTTTCCATCCTTAGAAACCATCGAAGTTATCACAGAATTCTTGCCTTGATGAAAATGGAACCAAAAGTCAAAATTATGTTACGACCGACGGTCTGCCTTGGTGTCTAGCCTCCATCTGGGACCAAAGACCAGATTTTTATTAATTTCAGTTGCGGGTTTGTTGATGTGGGGCGTCCTCTGTTAGGAGAGGACGGGTCTGTGGTTTACAGTTGCCAGCACAGTCTCATTTACTGCTTGTGAATTCTAGCGGCCACTGTTCTGTCTTCTTCTGACTCGGCCCCAGTGAGTTATAAACTCAGAGTGTGACGTGCGTGCAGAGATATTTTAGACAGAGTTTACTACTGTCTCTCGAGATTGATCGCATAGGAAGCAGCCGTTGCCTGTTACAGACCGGAATTTATGAGGAGGGTAGAAACGAATGTAGGAGTACGACTGGTTCTGTGGTGCATATCCAGTAGGTACCTTCATTATTTCTTTTGGGACAGAAACGGGGGGGGGGGGGTAAACTGACCATCCACCCAACGCTGAAGTTAAAACGTGTATAGTGGTTATGGCTTACTTTATGACGTCAACATCTCATAGTACATAGCATCGAATGGTAGGACTCGAACAGAGTCGAAACATTCCAGCAATACCAGTCGGCTTGGTAAGAATCCGTATGGCTGTACCTCTGTTCCCCAGTACGCCTTCGTGGTGCGGTACCTAATTAAGCTTGGGGGGGGGGCGACTTTGCATGTGTGTGGTTTTCACTTCCTCTCAGAAATAGAGATGTGTTCTGCGAAATACAGTTTCATTTTTAGCATATTTTTGCCTTAAGGTAAGAAGATAAAGTTGTCCCTATGCTTAATGAAGTACCACGTCATGAAGACGCATGGGGGAATGGCGGTATAGCCCCATATTCTTGATCTCTGCACTAGATGGAGGTGAGTTGTCAGCTTCACGCCTCTGCCGCTTTATCCCTGGGGAAAGACACTTTGTACCTTTGGATATGAGACTCGGTGGGCCCCAGAGCCGGTCTGGACGATGTGGAGAAGAAACCCTACCGGAAATCGAACCCCAGCCCTTCGCTATACCGACTGGGCTATCCCAGCTCTCAGGTTTGCTGTAAGCGTGGTCGCTTTTGTAAGTTCGTGTTTATCCGATCGTGAAACAAGGTTAGCCGAATGACCAGATCATTTTCTGTAGAAGTTATTTCGTCAGCTGAGAAATTAGAACGTCATCTCTCCGTTTTACGCAACTTCATGAAATTTAAGGACGTGAGCGTTAACAGTGTAGAAACCGAGCAGTAGAGTGGCTGATTGTACAATAAAGAAACCTTAGTATTTAAAAGAAGGTAACAGTTAACAAGGTAAACTGCAAACGGCGTGAATAAAGCAGAGTTTTGTGTACTAAATTAAACGAGAGAAATTTATTTTGACGTTACAACAGAGAAGTGACTCTCGTTGACTCATATTCGGAAGGGCTCGGTTCGAGTCTTGGCCGGAACACCTGATTGAGGTTTATCGTTTTCATTGGTACCTCCAGGAAAATACTGGAATAGTGTCTGTATTAGTTCACGCCCACTTCATTCCACACCATTTTCGATTTATCATCAATGTATCCTATCATTGACCGCCTCTGTGGTCTATTGGTCAGAGTTCCTGTCTGCAGATCCAGAGGTCCCGGGTTCGATTCCCGGCGGTACCAAACTTTCTGTCAAGTAGTGGGTCTGGAACGGGGTCCACTGAGCCTAGTGAGGATAACTGAGGAGCTATTTCAAGGAAATAGCGGCTCTGGTCTAGAAAACCAAGATTAACGTCTGTGGGGATCCGTTGCGCTGGCCACGTGACAACCTCTGTCCGCAAAAGTTGACACTATTTTTTTATTGCTAGTGGAGTGGGACTAAGTCCCTTGTACTGCCGCCACTTCTGGCCTGTTGTACCAGCCCCAGATGATAGGTGAGGGTGATTGTGGAGCAGTTGGTGGAATGAAGATTGGTAGGGGAAACCGAAGTACTCGGAGAAAGTTTGCCCCAGCGCCACTTTGTCCACCACAAATCCCACTTGACCAGACTTGGGATCGAACGCGGGCCGCCGCGGTGGGAAGCCAGCGCTTGATCTTGAGCTATGGCGCAGCCCAAAGTTGACACTAACTTCGCCGACAAGCGGCGTTCGTTCGGTGGGTCGGTATAGTTCGCTTGTGGACTTACGGCACGGAGTTTGTTTTGATGTATCCTGCCATTCGATAGTATAATTCAGAGCTACTGACAGCGTGGTAAAATAAACCACAGAAACTATGAAAGTGAGTTGTTTATACAGCCATGTTCCCCCATTGCTGTATTTAGAGTGGGGATTTATGTGTTCACCCTTCTATGCTTCACCACCCAAGACATGTCTGGGGCTACGTCAAATGTATTTATTTCTGGCAATATTTAGTTAGGAGGAAGTATTCGTTCTTTGTATTGGGATTTTCTTAAAAGACATTAATTAACATATGTAGGCCTGTAGGTAATTAGAACCTTTGATAATACGGCGAAACTCAGCTGTTCGGGAATCACGTTAAGAAATCATAATTGCATTAGTGAGTAAATGAAGAACAGATTATATTCTGGGAATACTTGCTACCATGTTGCCCAGAATCTTTTGCCCTCCCTTTGCTTTCCAAGACTGTACAGACTAAAGTATACAAAACAGTAATTTTGGCTTTTCTTTTGTATGTGTGTGAAATTTGGTCTCCCATGCTAAGAAGGGAACATACACCGAGTGTGTTGTAGAGCAGTGTGCTTAGCAGAACATTACGACCTAAAAACAAAACAAACTCCATGGCCTGTAGCCCGCAAGCGAACTGTACCGACCAAGCGACCGCCGCTTGTCGGCGAAGTTAGTGCCAACTTTTGCGGATAGAGGGTGTCACGTGGTCAGTGCAGCGGATCCCCACGGCCGTTAATCTCGGTTTTCTAGACCGGAGCCCGTATTTCCTTGAAATAGCTCCACAATTATCCCCACGAGGCCGACTGGACCCCGTTCCAGACCCACTACTTCTCAGAAAATCTCGTAGTGCCGGGAATAGAACTCGGGACCTCTGGATGTGTAGCCAGGAACTCTGACCACTAGACCACAGAGGCGGTCATATTTTGACCTAAGAGACATGAAATAATGAAATATAAATAAATGAATAAATAATGAAATAATGAGACGTTTCATAATTTGTAATCCTTACAAAATACTATTAGGAGCCGGATTAGCTCAGTCGGCATAGCGACTGGACGGCCTAGGGGTCGGAATTCGAGTCCCGGAAGGACCGAGATTTTTTCTTCCACGTCGTCCAGACCGGTTCTGGGGCCCACCCAGCCTCCTATCGAATGGTTACCGGGGCTATAGTGGCCGGGGCATGAAGCTGACCATTCACTTCCATATAATACCGAGATCACTAATACGTGGGTCTATAGATCCACTTCCCCATACGTCTTCATGGTGTAGTGCTTAATTAGTTAAGCACAAGGACAAGTTTACCTTTTACAGAATTATATTAGGATGATGAAATGAGATGGACGGAATAGAGAAGAGAAATTAATACAGAGTGTTCATAGAAAAACCTGAAGGAAAGAGACCACATGGAAGACCTAGGCGTAGATGGTATTAAAATAGATCGTAAGGAAATAGAATGAGAGGGTATGGATTGGATAAGGATCAGGGGCGAGCCCTTATAGACATTGTCACGGAGGAATATTTGGGATCCATAAACTGCGTGCAATTTCTTGACTTGCCGAGGAACTGTTGGCTGCTGAAGGATTATGCTCCATGAACTTGCCAAGTTTTGTCAGTACTGAAATTATAAAATTTCTTATTTTCTAATATCGCACATTTGTTTAATGCTTGTGGTCTACATGTAGGTGCACATTCAGTGTATTTTATGCAATTTGAACAAGCTTGGGAAGGTGAAGTGTGTATCCGGAGTACGTAGAGTTTGCACATGCGCTGTTCGCACCTCTGCATTCCGGATGCTCGTAGCGTAGTAATGAGTAGCGCTTGTGTCATATATGGATCTCTTCACAAAGATCATATTTGCCAGGAGAGCTGAATGAAAAGTTATGTAACATTGTTGCCCCAACTGGACTGTACAGTAAAATTGCTTCACACATTTGTTTGACATATAATAGTCAATTTTGGACAAAGTATTATAGCGTGTAGAGCCGTTGCTATGCAACGACCGCGAGACAGACGGATATACCGGGGCCGTTTCTGGTCCACGGCTCGGTCGAGATTCGAACCAAGCACTTCCCGAATACATGTCTGTAGTGTTACCCCCCAACCCAGTCTGCTTAATATGAAGGTTAGGGTTTTCTGGATGTTACGCCGTGTAGTCTGGTATATCGTTATCGAAGGTAAAGTAAAGTTGCCCCTGCGCTTAGCTAGTTAAGCATTACGCCACGAAGGCGTATGAGGGAGTATAGATCCACATATTCTTGACCTCGGCACTAGCTGGAGTTGAGTCGGCAGTTTCACGCCCCTGCCGCTTTACTCCCGGGGAAAGAGGCCTCGGTACCCATTGGATAGGAAGTTGTGGTGAACCGCAGAGCCGGTCTGGACGAGTTGGAGGAGAGAAAATTCTTGCCCCCACCGGGACTCGAACTCCGACTCCTCAGTCGTCCCGCCCGTAGCCAGTCGCTATACCGACTGCGCTATCCCGTTATCGAAGGTACTTTTTTGTCTTTCTGTCCTGAAGATAGAGGCAGAACGTTCTTCAGAAACGTCGGTAAGGATCTACCACCAGACTATATTGCATTACATCCCGTAAGAGAGCAGTTAACTGTTATTCCTCTGGATGCAGTTAGCAACTTTCTCTCCCCAAGAACCGCGCATTCTGCAGTTCCCCCTATGAAGCTCATGCATGACCTCATGAGAATATCCCCCGACCTGCATCGTCATGGCAACTGATGAAACACAATGCATCTGTAGACCTTGGCACTGAACGTAGTGATAATTGTGCTTTGTCTCAGACGGAACCGGAAGGTAATTATGCAGATATCACGGATATTGGGGTTTCTCTTTAATGCTTGTGCAGTATGAGACGAGGGACCTCATTTCTTAAGTTCCACGTCCCTTGTTTTCAGTCTCGCCGACCTTAAACTGAAATGAAAACGGGTACGTATTAGTATCATGTAGGTGTAGTGACTGGCTTCGGGCTGGACGTGTTCAGGGGGTGAGAATATCTCCACCATAGCTCTGTGAGTCGTAGAGGGCGACGAAAAGGGAACCCAGTGTCTGGGGGTATGCCTGGGCCTGGGGGACATAAATATAGAGACCTGGTCCTCCGGTTTGAGGGGAGGGAGGGGAGTTATACGGCTCCGAGAATGGCGAGACAGTAAAATAGGGTCGTGAATCCCGGAACTTCTAACCAAGAACGACTGTGCTGGCGTAGCCAGCAGCGATTTACTCGACCCAGTCAAGTTGAGGGGGTTGGACTCAAGGCTTACGACCTAGCTCAGTAAAAAAAAAAAAAATGTTGTGATATCAAGACCGCCTCTGTGGTCCAGTGGTCAAAGTTCCTGGGTTCGATTACCGGCGCTACCAGATTTTCTGAGAAGTAGTGGGTCTGGAACGGGTTTCACTCAGCCTCATGAGGATAATTGAGGAGCTATTTCAAGGAAATAGCGGCTCCGGTCTAGAAAACCGAGTTTAACGGCCGTGGGGATCCGTTGCGCTGACCACGCGACACCCTCTATCCCCTAAGTTGGGACTAATTTCGCCGATAAGCTGCGGTCGCTCGGTCGGTGTAGTTCGCATGGGGACTACAGGCCACGGAGTTTATTTTTGTTGATATCCAAAGAATTTAAAACCGGATTCAGACGAGTCTTGCAGAGAATCTCCTGTGGAAGGCTGTGGCTCAGAAAGGGCTGTTTTGCCAGTGGTGATGATGATGAATTGAACCAAATGCAGTCAGTGAGTGAAACTTTTTGAATATGTTGGGTAATGCCCTACCCGTTTTGGTAGTTCATTTCGCAGAGTTCAGTAACGCGATGAACTGGCCCCACGGTATTCAGTGAACTGGCAACGCTTGAAAACCAAACGTGCGGAACTTCACCGTGCTCTGTGGTTCGTGCGAACCTTACTTCCGACATCCAACCGAAGGAGGTCACGTGCTCTCAGATAATATTCATTAGGATGCCACACTCGTACCACGCGAGTTCAGACTGCATATATTCACAAAGTTCTTGAATTCTCAGGGTATCTTTGAGCGTGAGTCATCATAAGGTAACGGCATGGATCGTTAATTCATCAGGAAATATCGATTCTATTTTCAACATACAGTCGGAACCAGAATCGACATACCAGAGATCTCGTTAAACACAGTGGCCTCCTCTTCCTTACTGTTGCGTACTTGAAGCGTTATGTTGTATGCTGAACCGTGGGAACACCCTAATGCAGTTTTTTTTTATCATGGGATGATACTGTGTCCACTTGGTAATGCGGCCACTGTTTGGCCTGTTGTACCAGCCCCAGATGATGATGGATGATTATGATGATTGTGGAGCAATCGGTGGAATGCGAATTGGCAGGGGAAATCGAAGTACTCGGAGAAAATCTGCGCCACTGCTACTTGGTCCATTACAAATCCCAGTGACCTGACCCGGGCTCGAACCCGGGCTGCCGCGGTGTGAAACCGGCCGGAGACCGCCTGAGTTATGGCACGGCTCCCTAGTGCAGTTGCTACGCTGTCTTTTATCCTCCGGTCAGCTTGCATCAACTCTTCCACCCGCTGCGCAGTTGCTTCTGTTGCATTGTCAACTGGGCTACTTGATCGGGCATTATCTGCGACTTTCGAACGTCCTTGAGAGAATTTCTCGACCCAGTTGTGAACCGCCTTACGCGACAAACACTTCCAAATGAAAACAGGAAGCATATCTTTAGGAATATTCTTTGCATTCAGCCCTTTTGCCCACAAGAAACACACCCAAACTCTGTCCCTCGGTAGTATTCTCCTGAAGCATGGCCGCCATTTTGGCTACTGAAACCAGCCTCTGATCATGCGCATGCGCGTCTGGTACTTAGACTGTGCTGCTACCTAGTGATGCACATAGAAAATCTGTTAGGTCCATTACAACTGTTTTACTTCCATTTGTGATCTGTTTACTGACTGTCCGTCGTAGTATCCTCCAAACTACGTCTGGTCTTCCTAGGGGTTCTCATTCTGGATTACGCGCCAAAACCATATATGCATTCCTCATCTCTCCATGTGTGCTACGTGCCCTGCCCAGCTCCTTGACTTGATTTAAGACGCTCATTAGTACGTAACATAAAATGTAGATATTATTAAGGTACATAACTTTTATTTGAAATATTTTTAGATAGAATGGATAGTTAATGAAATACAAGGTAATTTCATTTTTGTATTTGCAGTTTGTCTGTAGCGTGATGTACTTCTAAACGCTTGGGTATGTTTTTGGAGTAATACGTTCGGTATGTGCAGTAAAGTAACTTCGAGACCGAAGAGATGTTGAAAATAGCAAGGAACGAATTTGTGGTACACACTTCAATCTACTATACCGAGTTTTATTCGAACATGTTTCGTATTTCGGACGGTTATAAGGAAGCCAGCGGATACTTTGGAATTTCTTTATGACTTCCATATAATTCATGTTACTTTGTCTATACTCCGTGGCCTGTAGTCCACAAGCGAAGTATACCGACCGAGCGACCGCCGCTTGACTGTGAAGTTTGTGCCAACCTTAACGGATAGAGAGTGTCGCGTGATCTGCGCAACGGATCCCCACGGCCGTTAATTTCGGTTTTCTAGACCGGAGCCGGTATTTCCTTCAAATAGCTCCTCAGTTATCCACACGAGGGTGATTGGAACCCGTTCCAGACCCACTACTCAGAAAATCTGGTAGCGCCGGGAATCGAACCCGAACCTCTGGATGTGTAGGCAGTAACTCTGACCACTGGACCACAGAGACTTTGTGTATACAGATGGAAGAATTATACTGAAACGAAAGGAGATATCTGAAGTTGGGAACGGTTATCAGTAGTGAAGTATTGAATTGCACACAGTTTACAGTTCTTATCAGTAATATTACTTGTTGATGCATTTCCCCAGTGCTCAACTATGCTGGTCTATAAGGAACTTCCGGCACAATGTTGTAGTCCACGCACTGCAAGAAATATGCTACTTGTAGCATTAGTAAGAAAATTGACCATTCCATATCAGTATGACCGGCTTTATACTGAACCACAACCGACTAACTTATATTTTTAATATTTATACTCGTGTGAGATTGTAGCCTGTTTTCCAGTGACCCATGGTAACCCCATAACCCCCTCATTTCCCCAGCGCACAGCAAAGTTGAACAATTGTGTCGACCTTGAAGTGACAGAAGGGGAATCTTATTGCGTACCCCCTCCATGTCTTTGCTTTTTCTATTGACCAAGATTTTTACGACTTTCATCATTCAGATGTAACCTCACGTGTGAGACAAGGGTGTTATATATTTTTATCCATTACCATTACGGATGTACTGAATTCCAAACATTTCTGTGTTAATTCATGGTGTGTCGAGGGCTGTCATTACAGATTGACGCAGTTTCATTACTGCATACAACATTGTTCGAACAAAACAGTAGAATTGCAATCAAGTGTAATATTTTCGGCTGTTTGCTACGACAGTTATGCCAGAGATTTCATTGTCAGTCATTATCCTATGGAAGGTTATGTTTGTGGCCTTCATCATTCCCTCTATATGCCTTCTGCGGTATTTGCCTTAAAATATGACATCCTGTCTACCGGTGAGACGAGGGCAGAGTGGATACGGGCATGATATCCAGGGCTCGATTTCGGTCAGGGGCATGGATTTTTCTCTTCCCACAGCTTTACAGAATCGCATTTAGATTAATTTTGTTCTGAATTTAGTTCATTGCCTGCCACGGTAGCCGAGCAGTCTAAGGCATGTACTGTCTTCGCTCGCTTGGAAACCGGGATCGTGGGTTCGAATCCCGCTCAGGGCATGGATGTTTAGTTTGTGTGTGTTCGTTTTTCTGTGTTTGTGTACAGGTAGAGGCCTTGCGACGAGCTGATCACCCGCCCAAGGAGCCCTACCGAATGTGTAAGATCTAGAAAAACCGAAGTGAACGGAGAAGTTCATGGAGGTAGGCCTATGCCTACTGGGGCTGTAGTGCCAAGGGGGAAAACATTAGTTCATTAACCCTTTAAAGCCCGGTGGTTACATTATGTACCACCTGCTTCTAACATATTAAAACTGTTCATTCTGCCCACAGAATGTATTTGTGTGTTCCGTATGATTCTCACAATAAGCAGCGACTGTTTCCCTAAACAGCATTAACCGGTTGGACTTTGTAGCGGAGACGTAGTGTGTTTCCTATGCGGTACGGACTGAATTTGGATAATTTATTTGGGAGCACGACTAAACAAGGCGAAGCCAGACATAGGAAATATAAGAGGCTTAAACTTTGCGGCGTTCACTGTTCAAGTGACTAAGCCGCCGTTATAGCGTAAGATAAGTAAGATAAACATGATGTATTTGAAGAGCATGGACTGATAGAGGACTTATAATTTTCGAAAAAAATGCTGTATGTGTGATATATACACTTGAAAAAGGCGAAGCGAAGGCTATTCATAAGAGACAGACCGATCCTCTCGTCAGAGAGGATGTTATACAGAGTGTTCATTATTCAGGCTTATCAGACGTCCAGGGAACTTCCGAGAATTTGCTCTCAGCAGATGCTCTAGCACCGACCGGCAAACGGGCGGTGATTCATGCGCTGATTCAGTCTGTGTTTAGCCTTCAAGTGTTTCAGAAGCTAAGTATAGTGCATTATTCTGTGACTTTATTATGGTTCGTGCGAGATACAGTTTAGAAAAAAGAGTTTTCATTTATGATTGTTATGTGAAAACACACTCATACAAATCATGCAGGAGAANTAGTATGGCGGCAAGGGCCAGTTGAAAAAAAAAGAAGAATCTCTGGTCGTGATTCTCAAAGGGCTTGTTACCAAGGCGAACTAATTGGCGGGAAACCGCTCTCTGTAAAATAACTCTGACTCAGACTTTGACTCTGGCTGCATTCCATGCTTCACATGCAGCCCTGTCATAAACGAAATTTCACCCTAATGTAGCCCTCCCAATGCTATATCAACCTTTCACCATAATGTAGCCCTTAATACATTAATATAAATATGAATTCCGATCATACGCGCTAAAGCCGCCGCTCCACTTCACTCCTCTGCTCATAACAAAGTCTACATTTTCACTTCCGAAAGCTTTACCCTCTCCAGAAAGACGAGCCGGCATTGTCTGGGAATGTCTCGGGTTCGATCCCCGATGAGGTCATTGGACTCTTCAATTGACGAAATCTTTCAAACCACACTATGTCCCTGAGGTCGACACAGCCTCTAACATAAATGAGTACCAGGAATCTTCCTGGGTGGTAAAGAGCGGCCGGCGCGTAAGGCTGACAACTTCACCGCCATCTGTGGGCCGATTGCCTAGAGAAAGTGTGGGTGCCTCGACGTTTCAAAGCCCTATGGGCCACCACGGCCTGTTACAGGGATAGCTTTAACTTTTTTTTTACCTTCAAAATAGATTTTTTTCCTTGCTCCCATTTAAATGTAGCGTCTGTCGCTACCCCCACTTTCTCTCTTTCTTTAGGCTTTAAAGCATTATATTTTCATTCTATTATGGGTTATTAATTGAACATAACATAAGCAGATTCCATTTGTGTTCACTTCAGTCAGTACATTGTTGTCGAGGTGCACGATTGTGATACAGGTCTGCCCCAATATCCTTCCGTACTTCCATAAACCTCCTTTCTAACTTGTGAGAAAGTGAGATATGGAGCAGAGATATGTGCAGACTACAGCCTTGCAGACGGTTTCTGTCGTCCTGCGCGCAGATAAATATTGACAGCGTAAACTTGTAATGTTCAAGCACCACAACACAATTCATCGATGTCAAGACGTTTGGGTTTGTCGTCATGACGCGACACACCACATCGCGTATGTTGGTGAGTTGTACACGTTTCGTGTACCGATTACTAATAAGCACACCCAAGTTTCTGAAGGCCCAAACGTGTTGATTCAATAAAACGTTTTGGAAGGCTTACGATACTCGTTTCATTTTTAGTTGACTTTCCTTAATTTGAAAAAAAAAAATTAAAGGAGGCGTATGATATCACCTTTGCTGTCTGTCAATCCCTACGTGTCTGCCCATCTGTATATCTATCCCCCACAGATTTTTGAGGTTTATGAAATCGGATCACCTTTCTATTCCCCCCACCCTCATATTTTATGTTTCTATGATGTTCGTGTCATATCAAAGAAAGTAGGCAATTAGTAGTTAGTTATTAAGAGAGGGTGGGTTTCCCCATGCACCGCGACCAGTTTGATCTATTGTGCTTCCCTCTATGATATTCTACCAGTCTCTATACCCTACCGATAAATGGTGCGTACCATCAGTCCCGCCGAGCAAGCGAGTTCGGCGACTTGCTTAGCGGTGTCTGTAATGCTTCCCCCATCTATCAGAGGCCTTAGAGACTATTGTTGGGCGGGAAACGTCCTGGGATTTGGCTCAATGATCCCCTTTGGGGATATGAGGTTCTTTTACGTGCCGTAAAGTTACGACACGGGACACAGCTTAAAGTCCCTCCCGGAGGACTTGTTCCCTGAATTTTTCAGCCCTTAAAAATTCGACGACCTCCGCCGGGTATTTGAACCCGCGTACTACGAGTCATGAGGTGAGAACATTACCTCTAGACTACGGAGGCCGCTTAAAGTAGGCAGTTAGTTCTTCCCAGAACTTCTTGTGTATATTATGAGATCAGCTAGGTGTCTGTCTGTGTGTGTCCCAGTCCATAATTTTTTAAACTTATGACATTGCTTTGCTGTTTCTGGCCCCTGTCCGTTGCTAGGTAGCGGGTGCCCTGACCTCCCCTTCAATTTTTTTTCTTTTTCTTTGCGGTCCGTGTCGTGTGAAATGAAAGTAGGCAATCATTGGTTTACAGAATCTCTTTTTTATTTGATGCTTATGATTGAAATTAAATTATGTTGGCAAAATTAGGGCTTCCTGAAGGCAGCAGGCCCTCCCCTGGGGTACGGGGCCCGAACGCGGTCGAAATGCCCCAGCGCCATAATACTTATACCCCTCCCTGTTTGCACTGAGGATCCAAATGAGCATATTGTATCAGCCCCAGGTAACATGAATATGGAGCGATGGTAGAGTGACAGTGTGGAGGGAAAAGTCGAAGACCTCGGAGAGAGAGCTTTGTTCACCACAGGCCCTACTTGGACTGTCCTAGGATTGAGCACAGGACTGTTATTATTGAACTCAGTCGCTGATAGTTGCCGGACCAAAGGCTGTATCGACAAGGAAAAAGAAGTTTTCTTCAGCGTCCAGACTGTCTCCGGGGCCCACGCAGCCTCCTGTCTAATGCATACCGGGGTTTATTTCCGCTTTGGTGAAGCTGACCACTCACCTCCATCTTGTGCCTAGGTTAAGAATATATGGCGCTAAACTACTCCCCACGCCGGTCACGGTAGCCGAGCGGTCTAAGGCATGCACTGTCTTCGCTCGCTCGGAAGCCGGGATCGTGGGTTCGAATCCCACTCAGGGCATGGATGTTTGTGTGCGTTTTTTTGTGTTTGTCTACAGGTAGAGGCCTTGCGACGAGCTGATCGCCCGCCCAAGGAGTCCTACCGTATGTGTAAGATCTAGAAAAACCGAAGTGAACGGAGTTCATGGAGGTAGGCCTAGGCCCACTGGGGCTGTAGTGCCAATGTTAAAAAAAACTTCTCACACGCCTTAATGACGTGGTGCTTAATTAAGCACGAGCTGGATTTTAATTTATAATGTGCGTTGGCCTTATTATAGGTATATAGACTGAATCGCCTGAAAGATATTAGGTACCGTAAATTATAACTGTGACTTCATATTATGGCGTAATGATCCGTTGATCTGTAAACAGCGGCCGTTGCTAGGTAACGCTCGCAACGTACACGAACGCAACATTAGAACAATGATGTTTTGCTCCCCGATTCTAAGCGACGGATCGGTAAACACACGTGTACAACAGTAGGGTTATTGTTGGAAACGGTGTTTTCTATTCGGTCCTTGCAAAGTGATTATAAAGAAGACAGTTGGGGCAGTACAGTTATAAGACAAATGACTTACTACTGCAGACATAACAAAAGACAGACACTGGGCTCGACACCAAGGCTTACTGACTGACCGTCAGTCACAATATGACTTTGACAGTCCAGTTAGTTGAGGGTTGGCAGTTGAGTTGAGCTCTACAAGGGAGGCTGAGAAGATAGGACCTGAGCGCGGGAAGCTGAAGAATCTGCACTGTTAGAAGCCGTTGCTGGGGGACAGCTGATGACACAGCAGGCTGGAAAAGGCTCAGCAGATGCTTTGGTGATTTGTAAAGCGTGGAGATTAGCGATAGCGCTGTGAGTGCTTGTAGTTCCGAGTCGTGTGTATAAGTGGTCAGTTAATCCATTCGCCAATCCATACCCAGTCTGTAGTCACACCCCTAAATCGTGACAATACAATTGAGGTTTGGACGAAGGACGTTCGAGGTCTGCTGGGCGCCCATGGCCGTGCGATAAGTCTCTGGCCACGTAGCACAAACGGTTCGGCAAATTGGCGGATGCGAATGGGATAGTCAAGTGCAGTGAATGCAGGAGCACCACTCTAGTCAACTTCGCAATGAGAGTTTCACTGCCGGGTCGCGAATAGCTCTTACATCACCCCAGTTTCATCTTCAGCTTTCACTGCATTCTCTCAAAAGCGCCGCATAAGATCCATTGTCAACCCCTCGAAAGCAGGCCGTCACGGGTAAACGCAACTTTCATAGTTGACTGTTATCCTCAGTTTGTTATCCTGTAGTTTATCATTGTTTTATGAGGAGTCAGGATAGCTCAATCGGTATAGCAACGGACTACGGGCTGAAGGGCCGGAGTTCGATTCCCGACAGAAATAAGTGTTTTTCTCCACTCCAAAGCGTCAAAATCTGCTCCGGGGCCCACCCAGCCTCCTATCCAATGGGTACCGGGTGGTTTTTCCTTGGGGATAGAGCAGCCAGAACGTGAAGCTGGCCACACCTCTATTTTACCTTTTATTTTTGTAAGAAAGCGCGATTTTTGAGTTGTCTTCTGGAATATAACACCGTGTAGTCCGCTGAAAGTCAGCCGATGTTATGGGCCATCATATCGCCTCCGTCTTCAGGGTTTAAGAGTACCGAACAAGAAACTAGCATGAAGCAGGGGGAAGAAGGAGGCAACATGTTCCTCCGA
The DNA here is from genome assembly GCF_002891405.2 of Cryptotermes secundus. Classification (NCBI taxonomy): domain Eukaryota; kingdom Metazoa; phylum Arthropoda; class Insecta; order Blattodea; family Kalotermitidae; genus Cryptotermes; species Cryptotermes secundus. The sequence goes on from NW_019739237.1 coordinate 57,912, forward strand.
AACGTCAGTTGACTTTCAACGTACGCCCGTATTCCCCCCCCCCCAAATGAGTTGGCTGTGAGAATGCCGAATCCAACTCAGCCATGTTTTGCTTGGTCATTGTATTTGAGAGCAGTGGGGAGTGCTTTCAGTGATTTCCTGCGCCCCCGTAATTTAAATTTAAATTGTAATAAGGAAAAAAAAAAAGAAATTACTAAGGGACAAGGGGAAGATTCCTTTTTGTAGATGGTAAAGTTGCCCTCTGTGCTTGGTTGATTAAGCAGCACGCCATGAAGACATGTGGAAGAGTGGAGGTATAGCTCCGTCATTCTTGACATGGGTATGCTCGAGCCGATCTGGACTGTGTGGATCAGTTAAAAATCTCTTTTCCCTGTCTGGAATCGAACCACGACCGTCAGTCCCGTAACCCGTCACTGTATAGAGTGGGCCATCCCAGCCCTTCATTTTGTAGAAATCAATTTGTAAATTTGTAAGGAGCATAATTTAATGTTGGAAGGCGTTGCTTTCGGGTTTGTTCTAGGAGACAAATGTGAGGTTATGTTTTGGGCCTTGTTCGTACAGATATGCTTTTAATGCTGGCAGTGCAGACATGGCGGACATCTTGCCGGTTACGTATGTCACACTCTAATATGTCAGTACCCTCATTTTATGACACAAGCCTACACGACTCTATTTATTCATCATTGGTAACACGACAAGATTCGAACCCCACTTTTAAGGTTGTTCCTCAAACAAACTGTAGGGCTTGTAGGGAGATATACTCGTATCTATTGGAAATTCAGAACAACACAAAGATTAAAAACGCACTCAAACGGTATCACTTCTGACTTGCATTTTGGATGTATCCAGTTCGAATCTTGGCCAGGACAACGTGCTTTTCGTGGGTTTCCTTAACCACTCTACGTAAATGCCGGTATAGCACCTCAAATTAGTCTGCAACTGCTTCCTTTCACGCCAGTCATCCTAGTTTTCAGTGCTCTGTAGTCTCAACTATTGACTGCACGTTTGTTTATTTACGTAATCTGTTCCGCTTATATCCTACGGTGTCGAGGTGTATTTTTCTTTTCATTTTCATCATTTTACAGACTGTAGGACTCCTTGGATGAGTGATCAGCTCGTTGCAAGGCCTCTACCTAAACACAGAATAAACGCATACCAAACATCTATGCCCTAAGTGGGATTCGCACCCACGATCCCAGTGTTTGACCGAGCGAAGGCAGTGCATGCCTAGATCGCTCGGCTACCGTGACCGGCGTCGTTAAATAAGCAGTAAATAAATAAAACAGCTGCTTTCCCGAGCGGGATTTGAACCAGTGATCCCACCGTATGATAGACTCCGACTGTGTTGCTATCAACATTTTCCGTACCTTCTACTGGTGGAAAACCAGTTCTTGAATGAAAGAAACAGTTCTGCAGATATATTGAGCATGTTCAGACTTGCTTCGCCTTTTATAAATAGGAAGTGGGGTTGCAGCCTACCCCAAGGAAACTGGCGGAAGGGTGCGTGTAAGCCATGAGGCCCCCTCGTATCATTGTTCCAGCCATACGTGACATCTGTTTTGTAGAGTACGGGATATTCTGCCATGTTGTTAGTACAGAAACCCACGCAAATCCGGATTAATGCGGGGAGGTCATCTGGACTGAACGATAATCCGGATTAATGAAGCAAAAGTTCGCCCTAGAGCAGTGGTTCTCAATCTTTGTGAGACCGGGGCCCGGTAAATTCTTTTTTTATAAGATGAGGGCCCGGTACTGAGAAACACTGGTCTATAAGTCAAATATATAAAACATCACTGCAGCAGTTTCTTTCTTTGTTAGAAGCTGGAATCCAGGGTCTCCTTTATCCAGCTGAAGCCAATCTTGGATATTTTCGTGCGTGGTTGCAGTCTCTCCAGCTGCCCTCAACACAGTCTGAAAGTCTTCTTGCTCCTAAATCGTACGTGTCTGTTAAAGTATGGGAACAGAATTGTTCGTTTTCCGATCCGGATTAATTGTAACCGGATTAGCGAAGGTTTACTGTACTATCCCGGCATTTGGCTGGAGGGTCTGAGGAAGACCACGGAGAACCTCAGTATTTCCGGTATAACCTACCTAATACGAGTGTAGAACGTTACCGTTACACATTCTGTTTTAGATTGTGTTCGTCTCACTTGTGATACCATTTAGTCTGGTAGGTAGTCACCAACTGTCGGGGAAGCCTGCTGTGGTGTCCTTCTACCCCGAATATGAAGACAGTGGGTTCATTCTGAATGATGGTGTATGACTGCGTATGTTCTGGTAGGAATCTACTGCCTTCCTTATCTTCCCTGAGGATGGGGGCAGTAGGTTCGTCCGAAGCATTGGGTTATGGTATTGTCGTTTAGTCTGGCAGGTTGTTAACATCGATGTTATGTAAAAACTTCATTAAATAAACTGAAAGTAAATAAATTATGAATTTGTTACGATTGTCTCGGAGGAAATTTCTGTGTCCATCTGCATCTTTACCCCAAAAATTTGAGGCCGCAGGTTCCTCATAGACACTGGGTAATAACACCGTGTAGCCCGGTAGGTTGTTAACATTTCAGAGTAACATGTTACTGTTATCCTCGTATTGTATTCCGAATGCCGGAATACCTGTATACTACATCTTTACACGTATGAGAAAACTGAAATCCCGTCTTCATCTGCCTTAGTGAAGAATTTAAGGGTAATATTCTTGAAGCAAGGGGCGCGCTATAGAGTAGTTGGTTGAGGGGCAATGCTACAAGCTGGAAGGTCGCGGGTTCGAGTCCCAATGAGGTGGATTTTTTCAGTTTACCTAATCCTTCCAGCCGCACTATGGCCCTGGGGTCGACACAGCCTGTAACAGAAATGAGTACCAGAAATATTCCTCGGGGTAAAGGGCGTCCGGCGGTAAGGCTGACAACTTTACCGCCATCTGTAAACCGATTGTCTAAAGAAAATGTGGGAGCCTCGACGTCTCACAAACCTCTGAGCCTCCACGGCCTGTTACAGTGATAACTTTACGTTATTCTTGAATCAACGTCATTAAATAACCTAAGAATCAATTCATCTTATTGTAGGATATGAGGTTCTCACAGCGGTGGTTATGTGGTCCATCGACGTTTTTGAGGAATCTATCGCCTCATTCTTCAGGGTTGAAGAGTAAGTCAAGTAAGAAACCAGCTTGAAGCTTTGTTTACTGCCTGATGAGTTTGTTTCTTGTTTGGCCTTCTCTTCAACCCTATATTCGGAGGCGAGTGTCCCTCCGAAACGTCGGTTGACTTTGAGCGAGCTACATGGCGTTATATCCTAGAAGACAGAACTCTTCATGACCGTGTTATAGTCACGGAAGATCCGTGACAAATGTCCGATCTTGGCTGGGGGCGGGAAGACACAGCTGCACCTCAAATTCCCAAGTAAGTCACATGTGGTGGTGTGGCCGGCATACGAAACGCAAAGCCCTGTTGTGTCTGACATTCCCTGCATGGAAAGCGTGTTTACTTACTGCACCGTTTCCTACCGGGTGCGCCATGACACCGATACGTGCTTTATTTTAAACGAGCCGAAAGCCGCCCGCGCGATTTCACGGCAGCGAATTTCAAGCGAAGAGAGAAGACTGTCAAACTGTGCAGCAGGGTTCCTCAGTTGGTGTGCGGCGATTGTTTATAATAAATTGTATGAATATACCGTTTATAAATGTAAGAAATTTCGTCATTTAAATGATTTGAATCGTAAATGGTTTTATTATTTGCCGTGGGTTGAGTAAGGTTGCGAACGTTGCCTAGCAATTACTTTTTTTTTTTTTGCTTTTGGGTTAATTCCTCCTTAGTCCCTCCAGGAAAATACTTCACTTCTCGATTAAGCCACCACCGTCTCCTTCCAAATTTTTTCCACTTCATTTATCGCTCTTCCCATCATTTGAAGCTGCATTGTCTAGATGCATGCCGGGAAATAATTCACCCCCCCGCGCCAAGAAAGAACATGCCAGAGGACTTGAAGAACGGAGCCGGCATAGCGTAGTCTGTATAGCGACTGGCTATGGTTCGAGTCCCGAGAGGGTTAAAACTTTTCTCCACATTGTCCAGACTGGCTATGGGACACACTTAGCCTTCTATCCAGTGGATACCGGGGGTAAATCGGCCTGGGCGTGAAGCTAACCACTCAGCTCCATCTAGTGCCAAGATCAAGAAAACGTGGATATATGTATACGTGCACTCCCCCATACAACATGGCGTAGTGCTTAATTAGTTAAGAACAGAGAAAACTTTACCTTACCTAAACTTGAAGATCAATATTAATAATTTTATAATCATAGTAATAAATAATTGGCGATCTCACTGGCCGCGCTTTCTGAGGCATGAAGTGTTTTCTCCTGCACGAACACTGGATCGTGTGTTCGAATCCCACTCGAGGTATGGATATCTGCGTTTATTCCGTATTTGTGTCGTGTTGTGCAGGTAGCGGCCTTGCAGCAAGGCTGATCCACGTCCTAGGAGTCCTATCGACTTTGTGTATGATTCATGATTTCAGAATAATTCTGAATGGGAAAGGGTCAGAGGGCCAAATCCGTCAAGGTAGTTCAGTCGGTATAGCGACAAGTCTACGGGCTGAACGACCGAGGAATCGAGGTTCGATTTCCGGCATGGGCAAGAGAGTTATTTATACGTCTCAAGCGGCCAGACCGGCTCTGGGGCCCACCATGTCTCCTATACAAAGAGTACAGGGGGCTTTATCCCCGGAGGTAAAGCGGACGGGGCGTGAAGGTGACCTTTCACCCCATCTAATGCCATTGTCAATAGTGGTGGAGCTATACCTCCATTCCTCTATACTTTTATGGTGTGGTGTTTAAATAAGTCAGATATAGCGTTACTTTTTATTATTTTTTTATTATGTTTGTGCAGACCTTTTTTGGGCCTTGGCAGCTTTTTCAGTTTCTTGATCCTATACACAGGATTTCTTGGACGGGGGATCAGCCCGTCGCAAGGCTTCTACCTACGCACAAGGAAACATAAACACAGAATAAACGCACGCAGGCATGTTTTTAGTGGGATTCGAACCCACGATCCCAGCGTTCGAGCAACCAAAGACAGTTCATGCATTAGACCGCGCGCCCACTGTGATCGGCTGACGTTACTTTTACCTGACATTAATTTAGAATCCATATTACACGCGGTTAATGTCTTCGCGGCGAACAGTCTGAATCCTCACTTCCGCTTTAGCGTTCAGAGCAGTATTTGAACTACACATTCTGTCTTTCGGTATAGTTCGCTTACGGACTATAGGCCACGGAGTTTGTTTTCTGTGGATAAAACATCTTGCCGATCTTTTGTTCATATCCTAACCATTCATCGGTAAAGCAAAAAAAGTGAAGACTTCGGCACTTCAGGTGAGTGGTCAGTTTCGAGCCTTCACCGCTTTAGTTCCACGGAAGAGCCCCCTATGTAATTGGATAGGAGGCTGGATGGGCCCGAGGGTCAGACTGGACGCTGCGGAATAGAGGAAAGTCTCGTTCCTCTGCCGGGAATCGAACCCCAGCCATTACAATTATATGCGTTACGCAGCAGTGTATTGTTTTCCTCAGTTCATGATTCACAATCATTTTGATGATATATAGCTAGTGTAGTTGTCTGTCATTATTATTAAATAAACAATGAAACTATAAGATGCAGCGTCATTAAATTACTATATACAATAGTAATCGCATAGTTTGGTATTAGATTACCATCGGGGATCAGTTTAAAGTGGGGAGTCGAAGTTGCCTTTCACCTGTCACGTACTGCAATGAGTAACGACTTGTTTTCGTCTCCTTCACATATTTCTGTGATCTCCGAAGGATAGGAGATACAGTACTATTCCATTAGGTAACTTTTATTATATTCCTGTCAACACAACACTCTTTCCAGCAAGTGGACGACATGTTTCGTCACATGTGTGTCATCTTCAGGTCCGGTTTTTACTTACTTACTTACTTACGGAACTGAGCACTTCTTGAGGAGAAGCCAAATCTGCAGCTACTCAAGAATTTCCCAGCATTTTATGGAACCCGAAGGTTCATTACCGTGTTCACAAGAGCCCTCCACTGGTCCCTATTCTGAGCCCGATCAATGCAACCTATGCCATCCCATCCTATCTCTCTAAGATCCATTTTAATATTGTCCACCCAACTACGCCTTAGTTTTCCAAGTGGTCTTTTTCCTTCTGATTTTCCCACCAATATCCTATATGCATTCCTCTTCTCCCCCATTCGTGCTACATGCCCTGCCCACCTCATCCACCTTGACTTGATTATTCTAATTATGCTTGGAGAAGAGTACAAGTTATGAAACTCCTCATTATGCAGTTTTTTCCAACCTGTCAGTTCATCCCTCTTCGGTTTCAGGTCCTGTTTTTAGTTACAATTCTGTCAAGTACTTTGCTGAACTTTTCCATGTAAAACGAGTGAATCGATACTATATGTACTATATATACTAAGATAATTATTACGTTATCTGCACATTTCCTAACTAAGACATGTAGGCTAGCGTTTTGCTGTATGTATATCCCTTGCGAACACGGGGTCGAATACCTCCACCGTGACCCTGCGAGTCGTAGGAAGCGACGGAAAGGGAAGTCTCGAATTTGAGACTATCGCAAGTCTGCCGGAACTCGGACCCGAGAATGAGTGCGCTAGCGAGGACCAGCAGAAATTGTAAACGACGGACGTCAGAGAGTGCGTCCCATCAATAAACCCGCAGCTGTCTGACAATAATAAAAATCTGGTCGCAAGCTCCAGGTGGGTACTTTATTCCAAGACAGACTGGCTGACTGACCGTCGGTCGGAACACAAAACTCGACTCGAATATAAGTTTACGCCTTGTAAGATTTAGAATTATTGAGACGTGGTTAGCGGTAGTCAGCGTTGCCAAGGAGCGGGGATAGCGCAGTCGGTATAGCGATTGGCTGCGGGCTGGGCGGGTCGGAGTTCGGGTTCCCGTAGGGTCCAGAATGTTCTCGACGTCCTGGGTCCACCCAGCCTATCCAATGGGTACCGGGGATAAAGCGACGGGGGCGTGAAGTTGACCACTCACTTCCAGTTAGTACCAAGGTCAAGAAAATATACATCCTCTGCCGGTCACGGTAGCAGATTGGTCTGTGGTAAGTACCGTCTTCGCTCGCTCGGAAGCCGGGATCGTGGGTTTGAATCCCACTGGGGGCATGGATGTTTCATGGGTGTGTGTTTTTCTGTGTTCGTGTTGACCTATGTTTAGGTAGAGACCTTGCAACGAGCTAGTCACCCTTCCAAGGAGTCCTACCATCTGTAAAATGATAAAGATACTGAGAAATGAGCCCTACGCTTCAAAGTGGGAACAAGAGGAGAAAAAACACTACATCCACTCCCCCATACGCCTTCATGGCGTAGTGCGTAATTAGTTAAGCACAGGGACATCTTTTACTCCACGTAGCCTCCTAACTACGAACCATACCTTTCTTGAAGCTTCTTCTCATCCTGTGCAGGTACAAACAATTCGTGTGCGTAGAGACTGGAAACGAATCGTGTCATTGGCAGACGGACCAGTTCTGCCCACGTTTTGAACGCGTACTCCACGGACTTGTTAGGTTCGCCTTCGGCGTCTTGTTTACATAGTCTCCAGTCGGGAAAACAGGTGCAGCAAGCGTGTCTTGTTGTATTGCCGGTTATGACGAAATATTCCAGCAGGTCACTCACCGGTTAGATTCGTCACCACCCAGAAATTAGCCTGTTACGTCACGGTTAACATTCCTTGAACATGACTAGTTTATGTACTGTCGAACGTCTGAAGTGTTTTCGGTCACATTTCGGGAATAGGTAACTATTTCTGCAGGGAAGAATTAGACGTCTTAGTTAAGTGAGCTATTAATGAAGTGATTGAGATAAGCTCATTTTAACGGGGTCAACCCAGTAAAGAGCTTTTCCTCACCAGAGCTCGTCGCAATCACTGAACTACGTGATTGAGACTAGCGCTTTCTAACGGGCCCAAGTTGGAATCTTCCCTTCCTAGTTCTAATCTTTTGTTTTTACAAATTTGTCATGCCGCGTGTTGTGGAAAGTTTCATTATTAAAGCAAATCGCATTGTTTTTAACCGCGTTTATGCTTCGAAATTACTAATATTCGTTCTAGTTTCTGTAGAATTCCCTCGGTCCGTTGTTTTTTTTTAACCCCGTTTGGGGTTTTTAAGGTGATTAATATTCGTTCTAGTTTCTGTCGAATTTCCCCTGTCAATGTCAATTCTTACAGATTTGTCATGCAGCTTCGTTCTTGAACATTTCGTAATTAAAGTAAATTGAGTTTAACCTCATTTGGTCTTTGAAAGCGCTAACATTTGTTCTAGTTTCTGTAGAAGTTACGCCTCCCATTCCGTTTGTTATACCGCTGCGTTTTTGAACATTTCATTATTAAAGTAAATAGTTTTTTATTGTGTTTAGTCTTAAAATATATAGTATTATTTCCAATTTCTGTATAATTTATTCCTTCCGTTCAAATTTTTACACATTTATCATATCGCTGCGTTGTGGAACTCCGTGGCTTTAGTCCGCAAGCGAACTATACCGACCGAGCGACCGCCGCTTGTCGGCGAAGTTAGCGCCAACTTTAGCGGATAGAGGGTGTCTCGTGGTCGGCGCAAAGAAATCCCCACTGCCGTTAGTTTCGGTTTTCTAGACCGGAGCTGAGTTGTGGAACATTTGTTTATTAAAGTAAATTGATTTTAATCTTGTTTAGGTGTAAATTTTACCAATATAACCCCAATTCCTGTAGAATTTCGTAAGGATTTCGAAATCAGTCAGCCGATCGTGCGAAACATGTCACTTGAACTCGACTATATGGTATAATAAATGAGGCGGTTTACCGCTAGACTGATTAACATATGTTGGTTATCTTTGGTTGCGTGTTTCTGTCCGGATATCTGTGTGCAATGACAGTAGTAAAAGGCACGAAAACTGTAATTTTGCTTTCACTTTGTTATTCAGGAAATGGAAAGGAGGCTTTTTCTTACTGCTTTTAAGTGCTTTGAACTCTTTGATGGTTTTGAAGTCATGAACGACTGTTTAATAGACTTTCTGATACTGAAAATTAGGGTAACGAGCTTGAACCCAGGAGCGATAACTCGACAAGCGATAGTGGCAACAGCTATCTCAGTTGGGGTACTGGGTGTTGGTTTCCCACATGTTTGCCGGCAAGGGTTCCCCCCCCCCCTCTTCAAGCTGGATTTTTGGAAATATCAGAATTCGAACAAGAAGTTTTGAGACCACATATAAACCTAAAAAGTTATTGGGCTTACACAGACACCCACACAGCAAAGTGATTGTTAAGGCTCCTAACAAAAAATTAAGGGGTGAATATGCAGACAGACAGCAAGATGATCTCATAAGCCTTCTTTTATTTTCCAAAATAAGAAAAGTAGGCTAAAAAGGAAATATATGTCTCCTAAATATTATTGTGAAACGTTAAACTATTTTGAAGTGCCAATTCTGCGCTGAGTACTCTAATGTGAACGGCAGAAATGGTCTTAAGTGGCATGAACGTAAGTTTATAAGCAAATTTCCCGGCTTCTCCCGCTGCATGGGACACTGTCCGTCGTGCTTCTCCAATGTACGAAACCGCATTGTTTCGGATTCAACCGGCGTTGGTATATCAGCCCGCAAACAGCCGGTTGTCACGTTCAAAAATGGTAAGTTATCCCTGCAACAGGCAGTGGAGGCGCCAGAGAAGGACACTATTGTCTGCGGCGTGGTGCCATGTCCGTGAGAAGTTGACCAGAGTTTCGGAAGAATTTGGCTGGCGGTTTGATGGCTGCTTGCTTGGCTTACCCTTCGACTCAGTAATGGAGGCAGTATGTCCGTGAATTTTTGCCGGACTACACGGCGCCATATTACTTTTCTTATGGCTGTTAGAATCTCAAATCCAGCATGAGCATAAGTTCATGTCCTGCTGTTTGTAATATTTTTGTGATAATGTACGTACGTACGTAAGTTGATATGTTTTCCGAACAAGCATTTCTCAGACCATATTGTTACTTTCTTACTGTGTAATGATGAAACAATGTGGCAGAGTTAAAATATTTGGGAACAGATCAAAATTTGTTTGAGGAAGAAATTAAGAGGAGATTGAACTCGGGTAATGCTTGCTACAGTTCAGTCCAGAACCTTTTGTCTTCTCGTCTGCTGTCCAAAAACATAAAAATTAGAATATACAAAACTATAACTTTGCCTGTGGTTCTGTATGGGCGTGAAACTTGGTCTCTGACATTAAGGAAAGGACATAGACTGAGGGTGCTTGAGAACAAGTTGTTGAGAATATTTGGACCTAAGAGAGATGAAATGACAGGAGATTTGAGAAAACTGCATAATGAGGAGCTTCATAACTTGTTCTCTTCACCAAGTATAATTAGAATGATCAAGTCAGGGAGGATGAGATGGGTAGGGCATGCAGCATGAATGAGTGAGAATGTGAATGCATATAGGATTTTGGTGGTAAAGCTAGAAGGGAAGAGACGACTAGGAAATTAGACCTGACTGGGAGGTATAAATTAAAATGGATCTTAAGAGATGTAGGATTGGGTGATGTGGAGTGTGTTAATCTGGCTTAGGATAGGTAGACCGTAATGAACGTTCGGGTTTAAATATTGGCAAATTTTTTAGTAGCTGAGCGACTGGCGGCTTCTCAAGAAGGGCTCAGCTCCTTGGAGTTTGTTTGTGAGTGAAAGGGAGAGAGCTTATTATCTAGGGACACTGTCCGTAAACCCTCAGTTTGGCGACCCGCAGTTGTCCTCAGGAGCTGCTGTTTGTTTGAAAGGGACCAGAGAATATGATATAAGAGCTGCAGTCAGATTGCAGCCTTAGTTGTGCTGAAGCAGGTGCAGGACAAGGCGAACCCACCGGGCTCTTGTATAGATTACTGGCATCAGTTCAAGGACTACAAGAGAGAAACAAAACGAAGGCGCATATTGATAAAAAGAAAGCCTCAAGCAGGTTGCAATAGAAGAGGACAACAATTAGGAATGTGACCTTGAAGTTCTTGGTTTATATGTACCAGGAATTGTGTTCCTTCAGCGGAATTGTCATACATGCATCTGTAATAGTGTTAGCTTTGGAAGAACAGATCTATGGAAAGTTATACTTTTTAAAAATTTATTTATGGTTTATTTAACGACGCTTTCAGTACCTCGGACTGTACGGTGTCATATGGTGAGGTAATAATGAATAATCAGTTGAGGTCTTGAAAGATTTTCGTCATTCTTGGTACTTCCCCGAAATATGCCTGGAAGGACTATGAAAAACCATAAAATCTCTCAGGATAATTTTTGGTACTTCCCCGAAATATGCCTGGAAGGACTGTGAAAAACCATAAAATCTCTCAGGATAATTTTTGGTACTTCCCCGAAATATGCCTGGAAGGACTGTGAAAAACCATAAAATCTCTCAGGATAATTTTTGGTACTTCCCCGAAATATGCCTGGAAGGACTGTGAAAAACCATAAAATCTCTCAGGATAATTTTTGGCACTTCCCCGAAATATGCCTGGAAAGACTGTGAAAACCCATAAAATCTCTCAGGATAATTTTTGGTACTTCCCAGAAATACGTCTGGAAAGAATGAAAAACCATAAAATCTCTCAGGATAATTTGTGTCCTGGACGAGATTCGAAACGTGCGCCTTCCGAATGCAAGTCTAAAGCTTTGCCGCATGTGTAAACTTAAGAATGTGAAACAATGAGAAAGGAAGATTAGCAAATCAGGGAACCTGTTCTGTTAAAGTTCAGAGGCTTCGCCCACTACCTCAGGCATCTTAAGAAACATTGCTCCCCCAGCTTCGGTTCATGAAAGGAATTCTTCGCTGTAAGAATTATCTACCAACTTTCATTAAAATTGCGAAGAACAAATGTGTGCGAGTAAGTAACACTGTAATTACAAACTGATTGTATGCTTTTAAAGTTGTATTTTGAATAAAGAAACTCGTAACCCTTCACGAGTTGTATTATATACATCATTGTAATTTCATAGACGCCCTCTACTCGTATATATGGTAATTCTGTAAACATCCGAGAGATGTAGCTCCTGTCTGTCAAACTATTTGGAATGTATATTGTTCAGTTGATACACAATACACTGTAGCAGCGTGTCAAAGGAATGTGCTCATCAAGTCGAAGAGTTATCCAAGCAAATAACGAACAAGATGGCACCTGTTTGCTGCTTTTTTAGCTTAATGTTTGACCAGAGCGACCGCCTGACCTAATGGTCAGAGTTCCTAAGATCCCTAGGTCGATTCCTGGCGCTACCAGATTTTCCGAGAAGTAGTTAGAGTGGTGCATTGTCCACTCAGCCTCGTGAGGATAATTGAGGAATTATTTGTAGAAAATAGCGGCTCCGGTCTAGAAAACCGAAATTAACGGCAGTGGGGAATCGTTGCGCTGACCACGCGAGACCCTCTGTTGCTTAAAAAAGAGCGCGTTTCGGAATTGTCTCTGCTTCCATCATCAGGCAAAAATATTAAATATACTGTGTTGTGTGTTTAACTCGACCTGATGGACTCAGTAGAATAGATTTCACACGTACGTGACGGCAGAATCAGAGCCAGACTCCGAAACGTCATGTCTTTTAATGAGAAACCAAGAGATGGAAAATTTCCATTATATGTATAATTATAAAAGTTGCCGCAACTGAGAAATCAAACCCCATTCCTCGGTCGTCCAACCTTTAGTCTAATCACGATAGTGACTGAGCAGTCATGTCGGATTTATCGTATATATTCGACTAAACGGCAGTAAAAGTATTGTAACCTGAATGGATTCTAATTGTTACCAGGTCTGTTGCCCCCCCCCTTTTTTACTTTTTTTTTTAGGGGGGGCGAACGCCACCACAAATCGTTGAATCTCTCGGGCGGAAGAGGCGTACACTCCCGTTAATTCCGGTCTTCTGAGATTCCGTCTGTTAATAGAACAGATAAACATGCAATGTCTAGCATAGAATTTGTAAGTTGTAACTGGCCTGATATACTGCCATGTGTCCGGTGCAACTTTATCGGTGTAATGACTATGCTACGTACTAAATAACAGAGGAACCGAGGTTCGATTCCCGGCAAGGGCAAGTGATGTCCAGTCCACAGCATCCAGAGGGGCTCTGGGGCCCACACAGCGTATACAGTGGGTAACAGGGGCCCTTTCCTCGGGGTTAAAGTGTATAGGGCGTGAAGTTAATCACTCCAGTTCCGAGGTTAATGCATGAAGCAATACCTACACTCCCTCAGTCGTTTTCATGGACCGGTGCTTATTTAAGTTCAGGGACAATTTCAGAATTACCTTTACCTCTATCCTCTGTAGGGGAATGGGATTATATTTTATGCAAATTAACCACTGGATTCCTCTTTAGCGTAATTTTAATATTTTGAAAGAATAAAGTAGGCTTATGAGATCACCTTGCTTGTTATGTGGCTGTGTGCTTGTGTATTCCCCCCTTACTGTTGCTACGAAACGGCTCGGTGAACACGTTCCAACCTCAACGAATACACGCAACAGTAGAAGAATTGCTGCACGCGTCTTTTTCTGTATAGTCCTTGTCGTATCAAGGGAACGTAGGCGATTACTTCTTCCCAAGTCGCCCCCCCCCCAGTAGAGAGGGAGTGACCAGTATTAAGTCAGACCCCTCCTCTCGTCGAAGAGGTGGCCCCATTTCAAAACACGTAAAATGTCTTAGAAAGAACAAAAATTTTGCCTTAGGTCCAGACGGGACCCGAAACCAAGAATGACTGTGCTGGCGAGTACCAGTAGCAATTTACCCTACCAATCGATATTTCTTCCCATACCTCCCTCTTTTAATTCTTTGCTTACACTGCATAGAATGAACGGGGGGGGGTGGCATGCGTTCCCTATTCGCATGTTTCGTCTTCCAAACTGATTAACGTTACGGACTAAGCGAAGCACGTCGGTCGTAAGGAAATAAAATCAACCAATATGCAAAAACAGTACAAATAGAACGAAATGAGCACCAGGAATCTTCTTGGGGGTAAAGGGCGGCCGGCCGGCGCGTATGGCTGATAACCTCACCACCATCTGTAAGCAGATTGTATAGAAAATGTGGGAGCCTCCACGTCTCACAGCCCTATGGGCCTCCACGCCTGTTATAGGGATAGCTTTACATTATATTTCCAAGATACTTTTATGCGTACTCCAATGAATACACCAGTCCATACTTACTTTCTGTATGATCATTCCGGACTTAACCCAGGCCTGTTTAATGAAACAGACGTCATCCGATGGGGGCACCAGCATGCAGGATACGTAATTTGCGACCAACTAAATCGTTCGGTCGTGTAGCGTTCATTTCAGCGAGTTCCGAGGGAGGTGAGGCGTGCTGGCATGTAGAGCTAACAATGGACGTCACATTATGGTGGGTTGAAATAGCAGTCTGCCGATCACAGTGGCCGCGCGGTCTAAGGCATGAACTGTCTTTGCTTGCTCGAACGCTGGGATCGTGGGTTTGAATCCCATTTGAAGCATGAATGTCTGTGTGCGTTTATTCTGTGTTTGTGTTGTTCTGTATGTAGGTAGAGGCCTTGCGACGGGCTGATCCCCCGTCCAAGGAGTCCTACCGACTGTGTATATGATTAAGAAACTGAAAAAAGCAGTCAAGGTCCAACAAAGGGCTGTAGAGCCATAGATAGCTAAATACGTAGGTAGGTAGGTAGGTAGGTAGGTATGTATGTATGTAGGTAGGTTGGTAGGTAGGTGGGCAGGCAGGTGCTTGACCCTGTGGGTGGGTAGGTAGGTAGGTAGAAGTAGCATTCTTGGAAAACCAGGGCTAGTAAAGGACAGTTAATCTCATGAAACACGTTATCATAACATAAAGTTAGAACAGACTATTCTTCATAAGATAAAAGTAAAGTTGTCCCTATGCCTAACTAATTAAGCACTACGCCACGGAGGCATATGTGGGGAGTGGATATACAAATCCATGTTTTCTTGACCTCGGCACTATCTGGAGCTGAGTGGTCAGCTTCACGCCATGGCTTCTCTACCCCCGGCGAAAGAGCTCCCGGCACCCATTGGATAGGAAGTTGGGTGAACCTCAGAGCCCGTCTAGACGACGTGGAGAAGAGAAAATTCTTGACCCTACCGGGACTCGAACTCCGACTTCTCGGTCGTCCAGCCCGTAGTCAGTCGCTATACCGATGACGCTAGAGTTTTTTTAATCAGCATAAGAAGATAAGAAAATTGGCAAGAGCATGTAGCACGCATTAAAATGATGAGAAATGTGACGAAACCTGAACGGAATGCACCGCCTGGGAGAAATAGCCGTGTTTTATTTAATATGTTTTTTATTTAACGACACTGCCTTGCATCGCAGACTGTAGCTTGAAATGACTGGATGATAGTGTTTAATGAGTTGAAAATATACTGAAGGAATTGCTCATGGCCTAATTTAAGATGGTACTGATGGGTCTGAAGAGAATCATTGTAAACCTTAGTAAGGTTAGTCGATGCCCTGGCCAATATTCGAACTCAGCACCACTTGAATACATGTCAAAATGTATACCTCTAAGCCAGTTTGCTCGATCTGGTGACGTAGGAGCAGATAGGATATTATTAAAAAGGAATATTAATGGAAAAGAATATTAATTTGATTCGAAATTGGGTCGAATAGGGGGCCAGAGTGTTAAGGATAATTGCGGTTCAGGTTCCATAAAATACCGAAAATTCGGTGGATAGATGAGCGACTAGTGGCTTGTGCAGGAGTTGCTTAAGAGGCTGAGGAAAGAGTCTGAGATTAGTCATGAGATATTCTTGCCTGGAGAACAAATTACCCCCCCCCCCTATAATCATTTAATGCAATTATCGTTTTCATTTTCACGTGGGATCTACAAAGTCTGTATTAAGTAAGACGTGTTAAAACTTACGTACATTACAGCTCATGGGAACACGAGGTAACTTTCTCTGGGAAATGAAAGGGCATGTAGGTTGTATATCAGACACATTGCGGTTTGGTATCTTCAGTTTTATTACAGGAGAGTTGTGAAATTACAGCATTTGATCCCTGTGACTCCGTCTTCCTATTCCATGTGATCCAACAATATTCTGATATGGTTCATCTCCAACAATGCTATTCCAGTCTCCCAATATGATGCTGTTTGTGTCACCTCTTCCATCTTCCTGAAGAATTTCTTCAATTGTGTCATACACGTTTTCCACTTCATCATCTTCATACTCTGATGTTGGCATGTACACTTGCATGATCAGTATATATACCGGTTCCGCCTTTAACTTCAGAGCAATAATTCTGTCATTACAAACAATCTTCTTAACACTCCTCACTACACTTTTATGCACCACTATTGCCACACCTCTTTCAGCCCGTTCACCTCCGGAATAATACACTGTATAATCACCACTTCTTATTTCACCTTGTCCTTTTCATCGCACTTCGCTGACACCTCGAACAGACACTTCATTCTTCTGCATTTCCGTTTTCAAATTCTCCAATTTTCCTGCTTGATTCAAGGTCCTGACATTCCATGTTCCAATCTTGTAGCCATGCTGTTCCTTCTGATCTTCGCACTTTTCTTGTTGTAACGCCTGCATGACATTTCCTCTAGAAACACTCCCCCCCCGGAAATCCGATTGGGGGAGTAGTTTACCTCCGGATTGTTTTGTCTCCAGAGGAAACATCTCGCATACATGGTATCTCTGTTTTTGGAAAGAGACTATCCAGGAAAAGTGATAATGTGGTAGTTTGAAATTACAGTATGCGCCGAAAATTTCAGTACTGAAACTTGCGCATATCGAACGCACATGTGCGTTTGTCGATGGGGCATAGCTCCAGCCGCACGTGTTCCCAGCAGTGAAAAGGAAGTTGTGTTGTGAAGCTGGAAATGGGTCTCTCGACGAAGGAAAAAGTATTCATAGTTGAGTATTATTTCCGCTCATACGGAAGTGGTCTCCAGACAACTCGCTTCCTTGGTTTTGAGCGGCCAGATGTTATCGTCCAGAAACCGCTACACAGTACACGTGTGAAGGTATGGTGTGCCGTCTCAGCACACGGTACATTAGGCCCCTATTTCATTGAGGATGAGGAAGGCAATGCTCTTATCGTCACCCAAGAACGCTACAGGGACATGGTGATCGGACCATTTCTTCAGGATTTGAGAAGGTTCTACCGTGCAAGGGGCCTTCACATGAATAGACAGTGGTATCAGCAGGACGTCTATTCATTTCAGTACTGAACTTTTTGGCGCATACTTTACAAAGAACAGTAGCAAAAGACAAGAGCCTTTCGAGAGGCTGCGCAGAATGGTTGCCGTATCCACAGCCTTCCAAAATATTCCCGCCAGACTTATGGGTTCCATGTTTGACTGCCAAAATTCATGCCACTTCTCTGAATAATTGATATAGACATTTCCTGTTGTTTGCCGGTCTAGAAAACCGAAATTAAATGCCGTGGGGATTCGTTGCGCTGACCACGCGACACCCTCTATCAGCTAAAGTTGGCACTAACTTCGTCGACAAGCGACGGTCGCTCGGTCGGTATAGTTCGCTTGTGGACTAAAACCACAAACCTGTTGTTTTATTCGCATCTCACTATAGTGCTGTGGCGACGATGGACGGTCGGGTGGTCATGAATTGTTATAAATGTATCTTTATTATAATATTTCGATATGGTGTAAACCTCATATATTTAGAATGTAATTTTTCTGTTTCATTCCGTGGACCAAATAGAACATACCAAAAATGTGGAATTTACTCCGTGATCTTACCAGTATGTACGGTTGCCACGGAAGTACACCGATGCTCAAGTATTGAATTGAAATTTCTCGATACTGTTCGCATCCACATGAAAATATATTAATTGAAATTAGTAAACTTTAACTTAATTTGAGGGTTACTGCATCTCTTAAAGTTAGCTGCTGTATATTGCGGTATAGTTCTAGCCGGTTTAGGGACGGGCTTCGGGGCTGGATGGCCGGGGTTCTATTCCTGGCAGAGATTTTTCTCTATTTCATAGCATCCAAACCGGCCCTGGTACCCATCCAGCCTCCTATACAATGGGTAATAGGGTCTCTTTCTCCGAGCGTAAAGCTAACCACTCATCTACACCTACTGTCGAGGTCAGTAATGGTAGAGCTAAACCTCCACTCCCCAATACATCTTCATGGAGTGCTGCTTAATTCTATAAGCACAGGGACAGCTTTACCTTTTACATTGCTTTTATTAGATGTGAAGCCTATTTTGGTAGCAAGATTATTGTCAGCTGGGTTGTTACGTTGTGTAAAAGGTAAAATTATCCCTCTGATTAACTAATTAATCACTACGCCATGAAGGCGTATGGGGGAGTAAAGGTACAGCTCCACCATTATTGACCTCGGCACTAGTTGGAGGTGAATAGTGAGCTTCACGACCCGGCCGCTTTACCACCGAAGAAAGAGCCCCGGGTACACATTGGATAGGAGGTTTGGCGGACTCTAGAGCCGGTCTGGACGACATGGAGAAAGTTATTGACCCTATCGGGACTCGATCTCCGACCCCTTTGTCGTTCAGCTCGTAGCTAGTCGCTATACCGACTGAGCTGTCCCGGCTCCTTAGTTACTCTGTGTAGCCTGGTGAATTATTACCGTGGCACATTTACTCTTATACACTGAAGATGGATGAATTTATTCCTCCGAAACGTTGGTAACGATCTTGGCGTTATTTCCCAGGAAACAGCGTCGTTGGCGTCGCCATGAGGACGTCAGATCTCAGATTGTGCCAGGATTCGGTAGTGTGGAAGCAAACTTGTTCCCTGTGCCTTGAGGCAAATCTTGTGGAGTGTTTCGTATTAAATTTAATGGCAGATCAGAAACAAAAAAGGCTGTCGTTGTAACAATTGGAGTAGAACGTGTTGTGACAGGAATTCGGCATGTTATGCAATCACTTCAATTGTTTTAATTTCTAACGAGTAAGAACCGCTAGGGAAGGAAATTGGTACTTGAAGCAAAATCGTGTAACCTCATTGAGTGTGGATATTGATACTGTATGAGAGAGCATCACGTTCTTCCAAAAGGAAATCAGTCTCCATGTTTTCAGGGGTTTACGAGTTTTCAGCGCACCTGAATACGAAAGTGTTTTTTTTTTATTACGTCATTCCCTCTGTTTGTATGTACGCATGCGCATACAGACACCTTCCTAGCGCCTCATGAATGTGGATACACCGGCTCCAAAAAATATGGGCCCTTCACATGGCGCCAGAAAACAAAATGGATGCTTTCTTGATTGAAATTTATTGTGGAATAAATGACAGTTTTTTTAATCTATCAGTAACTCCAGGATTTATGGATCGATGGAGATGAAATGTTGTTCTCCTTATATTTAGCAGAGTTAGCGTCCAGAATATCAGCACTTCTGGATTGCAATTTCAGTTCGGCCTCCATTTTCAATATACCCGAATAATATTTATTTTATAACAGTACAAGCCTGTAGTCCGTCAAGCGTGTATGAGACAGTATGTGCAGTCTCATTACGCCGGTCGTTTTTTTATTCTGCTGTAGTTAAATACGTTTAAAGCCTCAATTTCTTAACAGAGAAAGGCTTAATCAGGTCAGTGTGTCTGTCCCTTCCTGATACCTTTTGAACCAATTGGAAAAGTTTCAGTCAAAGCTAGCATGAACAGTGTAATGGCTAGGATACTAGTTGTACGACCGAGAAACCAAGGTTTGATTCCCGGCAGAGGCAGGAAAGCCTTTTTTCCTCAGCGGCTAGACCGGTTTTGGTGTCTATCCAGCCAATGAGAATTCGAACTTCATCCACGAATTATACCTCGGTTCTTGCACATCGGTTTAATTGCCGTGGGAATGGGGGAGGGGAGGGGGAGTTGTACATTTTGGCTAGGGTACGGAGTGACTTCTGTAGAGAGAAGAAACAAAAAATTAAAATTTTAAATACACAATTGTAACATTTCAAGGAAAATATGTTTTTATTTTTCTTCCCAGAACTACGTGTGAGCAGTTACTCCAACGCTGTTAAAAGTGATGAGTCGCTTATGTAAGGGAACTGTTAGCGCCATTCTCTTTCTCTGAGTCATTGCTAAAATAACATCATCAAACATCCTATCGTTTATTATCCATACTTTAACATTTAGCGAAGGTAAGGTCATCTCATCGTCATTATTATTAGTCCAAGTTGCCCACTTGTGGGTATTTCCTCCTTCTGTAAAGCCAGGGTTCTCAAACTTGGTGATACCGAAACCCTCTGAAATAATACGTCACTACATGTCAGCAAAATCTGCAATTCTATCACTGCTCAGGTCCCTATCAGGCTGTACGGTGGCAGCAGGAACCTAAATAGCTTTACAGCCTCTCAACACCTACAGTAAGCTATGAAATTTCCTGTACAGTTCTGCACACTGTTGCAGGTCCCTATCGGGCTATACGGTGGCAGCAGGAACCTAAATAGCTTTACAGCCTCTCAACACCTACAGTAAGCTATGAAATTTCCTGTACAGTTCTGCACACTGTTGCAGGTCCCTATCGGGCTATACGGTGGCAGCAGGAACCTAAATAGCTTTACAGCCTCTCAACACCTACAGTAAGCTATGAAATTTCCTGTACAGTTCTGCACACTGTTGCAGGTCCCTATCGGGCTATACGGTGGCAGCAGGAACCTAAATAGCTTTACAGCCTCTCAACACCTACAGTAAGCTATGAAATTTCCTGTACAGTTCTGCACACTGTTGCAGGTCCCTATCAGACTGTACGGTGACAGCAGGAACCCAAACAACTTTACGGCCACTGTACCCCTTCAGTGGAATATAAAGTGTCAAATAGTACCACGTAATGTATCACCGGTTGCAGATACATTTTTCCAAAAGCACCGATATCACATCTTATAGGCTACGTAGATACAAATAATTTTAATTAACTCTTTATAATTTAGGCTGTGTCGCGAGAAGCCCTGTTCCTGCCTCAGTAATGACTCGCTGTTCACCTCTCTCCCTCACTTCTTTTGCCATATACATTTTCAGGAATATCGTGTTTATACGTGAGGATTCCATTCATTTGTTTTGGATATGATCCTTCGATTTTTTTAGTTAAATGAAAACACTCCCAATTCATTTCCTACGTCTTAATCTATTATTTTGTCTATTTTACTGCAGCCTTGACCGCCTCTGTGGTCTAGTGGTTAGAGTTCTTGGCTACAGATGCAGAGGTCTCGGGTTCGATTCGCGGCGCTACCAGATTTTCTGAGAAGTAGTGGGTCTGGAACGGGGTCCACTCGCCACGTGAGGATAATTGAGGAGCTATTTCAAGGAAATATCGGCTCCGGTTTAGAAAACCGAGATTAACGGCCGTGGGGATTCGTTGCGCTGACAACGCGACACCCTCTATCCGCAAATGTGGGCACTAACTTCGCCGACAAGTGGCGGTCACTCGGTCGGTATAGTTCGTTTGGGGACTACAGGCCACGGAGTTTGTTTTTTGTTAATTTTTTTTACTGCAGCCATTTACGGTTCTTAAAATTTTGTGACGGAAGGGAATCTTTGTTTTTGGTTAGACAGACGTCGCCTTTGATTTCATTGCACAAGAATTGGGTTTACTCTTTATTGCAGTTATAGTGAAAACCTTGTTTCTGATACGTTTGTGTATCTGATGACTTTGTGTTTTTCAACCAGGCTACATAATGTAACGTGTCTGGAATCCAGAAGTCACTTCTATGGAAACGCTAGAACAGACCGTTGCATAAGAAGTAACAATAGCGATACTGTAATTCCAACAGTGAGCTGTTGTATCGAGAACATCGAATCTCCACGGTAACGACAAACAAAGCAACGTCTCCATGGTTATAACAGAAGGTTCATTTGCCTAGCAGCGGCGAGGGTATAAATGGGCCAGCTTCGATGAGAAGCCTGGAGTCTCGGTATAGTCTCCGAAGAAGAAAGCTCCGGATCGCCCGTCTAAGAAGTCGGTTTGGAATATCCGTCTATGGAGTCAGTCTCGCCGGAATATTGTGAGCAGTGATTGTAGCCCTGCAAGTGTAAACGCCTGTAAAGTGTGTATAAGTGAGCGAACGAAATAAATTCGCTATATTGGGACAACGGCGTGAACTTATTTGTAGCGTGACACGCAAACACGCTACAATATACTATGCCACAACACTGAGAATGGTTTCTGGATGAAAAGCCTCTTGTAATGTACAAATGCTTGATAAGTCCGCGAGGTCTTCTTGTCGGAATGTCACCAACTACTTCAAAGCATGCTTTTATTAGCTCGTTCCGTCTCAGGGATTGTCCTCTCGTCGTCTTCACGGTCGTCCAGCACTTCTGCATCCGTCTGGTTGGTAATTCTTAACTTTTGGGGTCAGTCTTGAAGACTTCACTCTAAAGATCTGATTATGGCACTTGTTTTCCTCGTCTTGAATCTTGTAGGAATGTAGCACAGCAAACATTTCGCAGTCTGTAGTGTCTGCAGATATTTCTGTGTTCAGATTGGTATGACAGCTGTCACTCTAACCTGTTTCAGCCATTCTAAATAGATAAATGTTGTGCTCATTTGCACAGATAATCTCAAAATTGGGTTCGTGATTATCCTGAATTTATTTTCCAAAATTTCTGAGTGTCGTGAATGTATGAGCCCGGATAGCATAGTCGGTATAGCGACTACGCTACGGACTGGGCGATTGAGGGATCGTTGTACGATCCCTGGCAGGGTCACGTGGTGAGTGTGACTAGAGACGATGTTTGGGTTCGTAATCAGGTTTATTGGACACCTACACTTGTAACAAGAAGTAACTACGGCAGTCTGTGTGAGCTGCACGCTCCAAAGATCAGCGTAACTACAGCACACATAAAAGTCTTCTCAGTCTTCACTAGCCGTTTCTTGGTAGCGGCTACCAACGACGGACGCTCCACTTCATCTAGGTTCCCGAACTATCACTGGCGTCAGCTACCAGTTTCTCACTTCTCACAATTCAAAGTCAAAATCAAAGTCGCATTGCGACTGACGATCAGTCAGTAAGTCTTGGTGTCGAGCACCGTCTGAGGCTCATGACCAGATATTTATTACTGTTTGACAGTTACGGTTTTGTTTTTGTGGGGCGCCCTCTCTGACGAGAGGACGGGTCTATCTTTTGCATATGCTGCTGGCTCTTGCCAGGGCAGCCATTCTTGGGTCCGAGTCCCATGGGACTCGCGACCGTATTTTACTGCCTCAGATTTCAGATTTTCCTTTTCGTCACCTCCTACGACTCGCAGGGTCACGGTGGAGGTATTCGACTCCGCCTCAACACGTGTTAGATTATCAGCTGACTTTGTCCCTTGCTTATAACATCTCTGCACGGACCACGTAGAAAACATAGTTCTTCCATTATTGTAGTCCAGCTGTTGCATTTCTACAAATCTGCTGCCTAGCAACGGGAACGTTTTTACTGATCTGTTACCCTGAAATGGCCCTGGTACATCCGCTCATCTCGCAGTCGTTGCATAGCAACGCCCTACCCCAGCTTTCACCGATCAAAGGCATGAAATATATTCTTTCGCTCGAACAGTGTGGGGTAGTGGTTTCGATTCCCACTGAAGGCATGGATGTCTGTGTGCGTTTATTCTGTGTTTTTGTTAGGTAGCGGCCTTGCGGCGTGCTGATCCCCCGTCCAAGGCGTCATACCGACTATCTTAAGCTTAACAAACTGAAGTGAAACGAAGCGTTTCACGGAAAATAAAAATAGGCTAGTTCTTCATCCTGCCGAGATTCGAACACGGATCTTTCCAAATACGAAACGAGAATGTTAACGATTCAACCTCGACGTTCATTGTTTATGGTTGTTTAACGACTTTGTTTCAGCCTGAGGGGTTAAGTAACACAGGGTGAGCTGAGAATGCTGTGTAGCGAGCAAGCAGTCATTACATATTTAAAGACTTCATTCCGATATTCGCCCATAGAGACTAAGGAAAATCCAAGGATAGCCGACAGAGCGTCCTAGAGTCGAACTTGATACCTTCCGAATATATGTCAGCGTTTACCTCTATGCCATCTTGTGTAATGGAACTGTTTTAAAATCCAAGGGGCTGGGGCGGGGAGATGTTTTTGGGCGTGCCACATTATGACGTGATTATGGTGGACATTTGCCCTTGGCAAATACACACGATGTTTCAAAAATAAAATATATTCGTGATACTGTCACTATATTGGCGGGTTTTGATTCTATTTATTTTTTGGATATTTGTTTTAGCGCTGTTCAAAATCGAATATTATCTTTATGTAAGAATTGTATAGTGAATCATGAATGAATTTAAATTCTACTCTGCGACACATGACATGAACGTAAGTACGAAATGTGACTGTAGTTTCCTGTAACCTTGAGTGTCTAGAAGGGGAAATGTATGATTGAGCGAGCGAGTGTGTGAATCATACCTAAATGCCTATTAATTTGAAGCAGTCGTTTGAAAGGCTGTATCCTGCCTCTGATTATCCTATGGTTAAATTAGTTCTTCAGAAATGTATTTTAGCTTATTTTTGAGGTGGAATATATATCTGCTCTTCATAAATATGCACTGGGGAAATTGAGTTTGGAAATGTATTTCCTATCAACCGTGACAGGTCAGGAAATTTCTGGGTGTGGGTACGCCTGCCATGGATCAAATTTGAGGGGAATCTGAGAACAAAAATATTAATATGACATTCAGCACAAAGTCTGTTCCATGTTTCAAATGTATTTGTTGAGGGTCTTGTTGTGTCATCTTCAGTTAACGGGCATATATGCACCGTCAACACCGCATTGTATTCAGTTATAATAATCATCATCTTCACCAATATGTCTGACAGTCTTTTCTTTAACATTAATCTTTTTGTTAAGTTGGTTAATTGGTAATTGTTATATCTTATTACATTCAGTATTATAAAGTTGTTTCTCTGAGCCAGATTTACAACTGTGGGGAATCTGGAACAATAAAAATGTGGAGGCCCCCTATTAGTAACAGCAAATTTAGGTTATGACAGTTCTTTTCATTATTTCTTATAATAACTAAAAATACATTTTTTTTGTGGATTTAGTGAAGCAACTCTCAATAAAATCTGTTAGTTATATTTCTGTTTTGTGGAGGCCCCAGTGTGACAGCTGTGGTCACTCACCCTTAAATCTAGCCCTGATGCTTGTCCTGCATCTGCCATGCAGTAGAATATCTTATACAGGATGTCCCAGGAGGAAAAATCAATATTCTCGGAGGTCATAGTATTGGTCATAATAGGCAAAATAGTGTGTATGTATATGAAGGTCATACTGAAAGTCGTGAGCAAAAATTTTTTGTAAAGTAACATACTTTATTATTGACAAACCAAATACACCACCTCAATCTACAGACCTTTCTTTATTTTTCCACATAATCGCCACTTCTTTGTACACATTTCTCCCAGCGTTCTGGGAGTTTGAAAATTCCGTTCCAACCATCCGAAGACACTGACACACTGCTTTCTGAATTGCCTCTCTTGTCTCAAAACGTTGTCCACGCAGCTGATCCTTCACAAATCTGAAAAGATGGTAGTCGGAGGGTGCCAGATCAGGGCTATAGGAGGAGTGTGGAAGAACTTCCCACCCCATCTTTGCAATTGCTTCCAATGTGACCTTTGTGGTCTTCGGTCAATAACCGTGGAACGCAACGAGCATAAACTTTCCTATAGCCCAAGCTTTCAATCATCTCCTGCACTGCACTGTGCCCTATTCCAAGTTTTCGGGCTATTGTGTCCACAGTCACACGCCTGTCATCTTCAATGATCTCATCCACTCTTTCCTTATTGCATTCAGTTGAGGCTGTTCGAGGACGACTGCTCTGAGGCTCATCTTCGATGCTGGCGTTCCCATCTTTAAAATGTTTCACCAGTCTTCGAACACTGCCCGCACCCACGCACACACTTCCATAAACACGCTGAATTCAGAAAACAGTGCATCAGTGTCTTCGGATGGCTGGAACGGAATTTTACAGAAGGGGAATTTTAAAACTCCCAGAACGCTGGGAGAAATGTGCACAAAGAAGTGGCGATTATGTGGAAAAATAAAGAAAGGTCTGTAGATTGAGGTGGTGTATTTGGTTTGTCAATAATAAAGCATCTTACTTTACAAAAAATTGTTGCTCATGACTTTCAGTACGACCTACGTATATGTTTCCGACCGACCGAGTGACTGCTGCTTGTTGGCGAAGTTGATGCCAACTTTAGCGGATAGAGGGTGTTGCGTGGTCAGTGCAGTGAATCCCCATGGCCGTTAATTTCGGTTTTCTAGACTGGAGCCACTATTTCCTTGAAATAGCTCCTCAGTTACTTACTACTACTCAGACAATCTGGTAGCGCTAGGAATCTAACCCGGACCTCTGGATCTAAAGCCAGAAACTCCGACCACTAGATCACAGAGGTGGTATAGTTCGCTTGTGGACTAAAACCACGGAGTTTGTTGTGTTTGTACATGTGTCCTATTCTGGGTGGTTTCCGAGATGGAGCTATTTCACTGTACAGTACAGTGTTCACTGTACAGACGAGCAGCACGCCATGTCCTCACATGAGTTGCAGAGTACGTTGATGCTGACGGTGGAATTTTCGGAAATGTACTATACTGGGAAAATTGTACCAACTTTGTCACTTGAACAACAAATACCAGTATTAGAAGCAGTACATAATATCTCTGTCTTATCAACAGTTTCATAACTGTACATTAAAATAGCTCTATCTCGGAAACCGTTCAGAATAGGACATGTACACATACATATTTTTTATTTGAATGACTGATACTGTGACCTCCCAGAATATTGCGTTTTATTCAACTTCATATTTGTGTGGTAGTGCAAACTGTGTAATTGGCAGCTGTAGGAGTTTATTTAGCATGTCTTGGCCAGTTTTTGAGAACAAAACATACACTGCATATGTATCAGGAACCCACAACTAAAGAAGCATAAATGATGATATGCTTTGCATGTTACACAGCAAGTCTTAACTCAGAAATATTGCGTGTTTCAGTTTGGCCTTCGTCAGCTGGATCTCTCCTTACTGTCTCAGCTTTGGTCCCTCAACGAGTCAATACAAGAATTCCGACAGCTCCTACAGGAACAAGAGGACAGTGCTGCCCTTTCCCCGCCCTCCCCCTCATCCGCAGATGAAGGAGAAGAATTCTATTCGCCTATGCGGTATCATCCTGCTATTCCAGGAGGACTTGCATTGTCGGCAGTGCCAGAACAATATCGCTTATCCAGTAGTTCGTCACAGTCCAGCATCGAGTATGGAGATGTATGAACATTAACTATTGTGACAATAAAGCACAAAGAGACTGAACATTTGTGAGTTTTTGTACACAGTCCTTGTTTTATTTTCATTTTTGTATAAGAGCTGGCCCTCATTACACTAAAAAATAACCAAATACAATTACTTAAATGTGGTTAGTGACATTTTGAAAGTAACCAGAATTTACGCTATAAGCATGCTAAAAGAAACAGTGCTGCAAAACATATTTGTAGTCTGCTTGAGGAAGAATTGTAATTTTTTTGTGATTCATTTGTAAATATTACATTTTTTTTATTGCTAGTGGGGTGGAACTAAGGCCCTTGTACTGCAGCCACTTCTGGCGTATTGTACCAGCCCCAGATGATAGTTGAGGGTGATTGATTGTGGAGCAATTGGTGGAATGAAGATTGGCGAGGGAAACCGAAGTACTCAGAGAAAACTTGGCCCAGTGCCACTTTGTCCACCACAAATCCCACTTGACCAGATGCGGGATTGAACCTGAGCTTGAGCTATGATGTGGCCTTAAATATTAAGTTACAAATAGTAGTGTATTAAAAGATGAAGTGAATTTTAGGTATGTATACAGATGTCTCATATTAAAGTGTTAGTATCTGAGATAGTGGACATATTTGCTGTTTCTTCAAAAGTTATGAAATATTGCATTATGAAGAATAGGAGTATTGTTAATATGATGCAGAATGTGATTCCATATTTTGTATTTCATAAGAAGAACTAACAGTGTCTATGGGATACACAAAACCTCCCAGGAAGGTTGTTGGGGAGCGGAAGGGCTCATGACTCACTTCCTGATGAACTGTTCTTCTCATCTTCTTGTACATTATCTTCGCATAATAGTATTCCAGCACGGGAGGGAAATCACCTTTTATCTCTTTGTACTTCACATATTTATATTCATATAACTGAACCTCCAAAATTACTTTTTATTTCTCCTCAGAAGGTTGTGTTTATCTCTTAAAACAACACATTCTATTTGGAGAATTTTGGCAGAGTAATAATTTTGCAATTAACATTCTTTATTCCGGAATTATATTTGTTATACTCGTACCTTTGTATTAAATTTGTTGAAATTTCGGATTTGAGGGATATGAAGCCACTGCGTATCATCTGGGATATGATGCCATGTACTCAGTGAAGATTCATCTTGGCACCATATTTTGTAACTGGTCTAGTTCTTGGCTCTTTGGTGGGTGCAAGTTGGAACTTGTTTGACAGATGTGGAAGCTTTGAGTCAGGATGCAGTTTGAAGAGTTAACATGTGAAGGACACATGCCCAAACCTTTTGCTCTGCTCAGTCAAGAAATATAGTAATGTTGACTGGGGGCTTCTCACCCTAATGCAGGTCAGCAAGGCCACTGTCGAGGTTAATATACTGACCCTTCTTGAGCAATAGTTTCAGCAGTGTTACCAACTTCACATTATAAGGACAAAAGCATTGTATGCCCCCTCAAAGACAAAAGAAAGCCTGCCTCAAAATTTGATTCAAGGCATCTCCAGATTATCCATTATAAATATTAAGTACTTGCCAAGCAAACTACATATACAGTTTAGTAGTGTTCATTGTGTTTGTATTAAATGTATGAGCAATAGTGAGTGTTGCTTGCATTGTACAACAAAGGAAAAATGGGAAGTTCTTTGACCAAACCCTACTATCATACTATCCTGCATCATCCTATACACAAGCACACATATTTGTCACATCCGTGAACCACTGCTTTTCCGTTAAAAGCTACACAATCCTCTTACTTATGACCCTGAACCCAAGACCTCTTGCAAGGATACCACTGAGTGAAGTGAGTGTCTGCAGTGAACTAGGCAACTGAAGTATACTTATCCTTAGTGGAACTAGTCCACTAGAGCCCATCTAAAACTAGCTGTGTACATGCACGCGTAAGCAAGAACTGTGGACGTTGTGAAATTAGCGAGCAATGTGGTACGAGTGCAGAGAAACCTCATACTGGTTGTAATATCCACCAAGCAGGTTGGTCTAGTGGCAACAACTCTGGCTCAAATGTAGGAGATTCTCACTTCACATCTTGGCCTGGACACCAGCTATCCTGAATGAAGTTCATCATGGTTTTCTTCAGTCTCTCCAGGAGAATGCCAGAATGATACTTGGTTATGCCTCGACTACTTCTTTCCAATTTATCCATCCTACCATTGCACAGTTTAGACTAGATACTGAAACCATCATAAACATCCCCCAACATGGGAAAGGTAGTATATAAATTGTTAGGTTGGTACCAGTGTTGAAGTAGTCTACGGTCTCTATTTTCAGTGTTCTGCTCAGAAGATGGGGGTAGTATGTTCCTTGGTAATGTTGGTACCAATCTACCACACTACATGGTGTCATACCCAGAAGACCACAATATGAATGGTGAAAATTGTTGGCAGTGAACTTTTTAATGTGCAAAAGAATCCTCAAATCATTTAATTTTTATCTTTAGATTAAGTGAAGGGGCAGGTTGTTTAAAATCAACTTCATATACACTTGCTGGAACAACTAAAATGACACATGTGTGGGTTTTACTACATTCCATTATCTAAAACATATTTTTGCTACATGTGAGTTGTTATTGATAAAGTATGATAACACTGGAAATGCAAAATGAAAGTAATTTTTCCATATGCTGATCAAAATATGACAGCTCTTTCCATTCAGGCTGCACCCAACATGCACATATAGTATTGTTTAATGTTATTCATTCTGGTCCATCACACTAGTAAACTGAATTTCAGATTAATTGTTGACACATCCAGTGTGGTTCAATTTGTAGATATGGAAAGCAAGTGTCACGTAACTTCGAACAAGGCCAAGAGTAACCTTGAATGCGAGGAAGAAAAATTTCAGACAAGGGGGTGGGTTTGATGGTGTGAGAAGTGACAGGCCTTCAAGTTTCCTCTTGGCCTTGTTCGAAGTTACGTGACACTTGCTATAAACACAATAAATATCTACAAATTGAATCACACTGGATGATGTCAACATTTATTCTATAATTTAGTTTAATACAGTATTGTCTTGGGCGAGCCTATGTAGCATTGAATGGTACAGTCATTAATATATATTGATTTGGGATGTTATGGCCTGATTTGAGGTGATCCATCAAAGTTTTATGATAGTAATCTCTTAACAGCTATAAAATTTTTATGTTGGACATTGTCACTTTTCTTAATTTTATAAATAACTAAGACATTGGACAGTGTCCAACATAATCATTTCATAACTAATTTGAGGTAGGAGTCTAACATTTGCCTGGAGGGACTGAGGAAAACTAAAATCTCAGCTAGGATATGAGATCTGAGGTTTTTGTGGAAATGATTGTGAAGACTGCTGTGTTTTGGAATGTGATGCTGTATGATCTGGTGGCTGTCATGCTGCCTCAGTCTTTATGATTCTACTGTGTAGAGACATTGAGCAACTCCTAGTGAACATTTTAAATATGATTTAAAAAAAAAAGTTACTGAGACAGTCACATCCCAGAAGAAATTTATTTTCTTGGTCAGGATAGTTGATGGCCTAGCTGAGGTTTGAACCAGTTGCCTTATGAACACAAATCAGAGTGTTAGTGATTGACCCAAATTACTGAGTCAGAAATGTTCTGTCACCTCAAGGGGTTCTTTTATAGCAGGACCCAAGGCTGGGTAGATTGTGATTATCGGAGATTTTGAAAAAATGTGCACAAATAACTGTGCCCTAGGTGGAACCCAAACCCTAGTCTTGTGTACTAAGCCTGCATGCACCACACTGTAAGGATGAGGGCACACCAAGGAAACTGGCAACTGCAACACAACCACAATTTCTGAGAATTGTTATCAGCCTGAGTTGAACACACATTACTGAATGGAGCAGCACAAATAGAGGAAATGGAATGCAGTTTCCTCAAATTGAGCTGCTCCATTCAGTAACATGTTTTCAACTCAGGCTGATAACAATTCTCAGAAATAGCGGTTGTGTTGCAGTTGCCAGTTTCCTTGGTGTGCCCTCGCCCTAATAGTGCTGCCCAAAATTCCACATCTAGAATTAATTATTAATTAGCAGACGCTATTCAGATGGTGGGTTAAATTGTATAGGTGAAGGCTGATAGATGGTAAAGCATTTACTTCTTAAAATGAGCTTTATACAATTTTTAACAAATAGCAAGTGGTGTAATGTATTGAATCATTACAGTGATTTCACTTCCTGACTAATCTTTGCCTTAGTGAAATACATTACGTAATATTATTGGTAATTTAGTAAAAACTTGTAATTTTTCAGGCATTTAGCAGACCATGTTAATGCTTTCTTAACTAAAGTTCATAAGGAATGTGTCATTGTAAATACAAATACATTTTTGTCAGTGTGAATATTATCACCACCACACACTAATGTATCTAAATACTGAAAACAACCTGTAATGAGTATTGATATTGCCTGTACCTTTGTATCATTTTTAGAGTCTTAAACTTTGTTGCGTGCAGTATTTGTGAATGTGTGAAATATAATTATTAAGCTGTTTAGTACTACATTTATGTTATATGTTGCAAAGAAATGTATAAATAATCTCAGGGCACTTTTTTCTGAAAAAAAAATGTTTACTGGTACTTATGCTCAGTTTTTGTTTGGAGATGGAAATATGCAGTGCACTGGTACATGCACAACTTTTGACAGATTTACTGATATAGATCAATTGCTTGCCAGTATGCTCTGTGATGTGTACCAGCTCAGAAAAGGCACTGTATAAGTTATACTAAGTTGTATCTTAAATAAGGTGTGATTTTCTATTCATGTGTTATTGGAAGGAATGTCCTATAAGATGTAGTCATCCATGTATATTGACGTATGAATGCTCTGTGATTTTTATTTTCAGTGATAGAGCTGTTTTTTTCTTTTTTATTTAATGTTGCTTGAAAACTGAACAGAACTATGTCTCTCTGTCCAGATGTAGTTCTCTTCCCCTACCCAAGATTTTTCTCCTCTCCACATCATCCAGACTGTTTCAGGCTCCCATCTAGCCTCCTATCTGATGGGTACCGGTGGTTCTCTCCCCAGGGATAAAGCAGCCGGAACGTGAAGCTGACCACTCAACTCCAACTAGTGCCAGGGTCAAGAATGTGTAGAACTCTACATCCACTTCCCCATGCATCTTCATGGTGTAATGCTTAATTAAGCACAGGGACAAGTTTACCTTTTTACCTTATTGTATAGATGACTGTATTCCATCTTATTTTCCGTGTTACTGAATTAAGTACAAGGTAAAGCTATGCCTGTAACAGGCTGTGGAGGCCCGTAGGGTCACGAGACGTCAAGACTTCCACATTTTCTAGGTAGTTGGCTCACAGATGGCAGTGAGTTTGTCATCCTTATGCGCTGGCTGCCCTACACCCCCCCAGGAAGATTCTTGGTACTTGTTTCTGTCAAGAGGCTGAGCCAATTGCAGGGCCATAGTGTGGCTGGAAGGATTAGGTCTGTTGAAAAATCCAGTGACCTCGTAGGGAATTTAACTCGCCGCCTTCTGGTTTGTAGCATAGTTTTTCATTTTAATTGATACTTTTATATTAATTTATTATGATACTTTAACATGTCTGTATATAACAAACTTGATCCTGATTTTGGTCACTGGCTATGCTTAATGGTAATCACTCTAGGAATAATTGGGAAAGAGGCTATGAGTGTATTAAAAGAATGATTGTACCATAACTCAGGCACTTAGTTGCTGGCTGCTTATCGTGTGGGTCTTGGTGAAATCCTAGAGTAGTCTGTGTGGGATATGTGATTCGTGAACTGGAGCTGGGGGAGGTTTCTGTGCAAGTTCTTTAGCTTCCTCATGCCTGTTATCATTCCATCAATGCTGTATACTCTTCTATCATCAGGGACTTACACAAGGGGTCCATTTAAGGCTGCAGTACCAAAGGACTAATTAACTCACTCCTGTCATTATTTCAGTGGAAAATATTTCATATAAATCTATTGTAACTGAACTGTATTGTTCTTATGTTAAGTTACTAGAGTGTGAATAAGAGTCAGTGTATGTAATCTTCACAGGCATTCTGGTGAATGTGTGGAAATAGTTTGATCATTTGATGGTAAAATATTCCTATTTAAGCTATAAGGAAGCATTAAAGAAAGAGTATTATAAACATGATTTAGGGGTCTTGAAACTGTGTAGATTTCATCTAATCATTTTAAGTGTACAATTTAGATTGGTTTGGATTGCAATGTGGTTAATTGAAGCCTTTCTGATGGTCTTCTAATGATAGCTGAAGTTCAAAGCTCAGAAGAGAAAAGAGAAGTGTTCAACATACACATTAGAAGTTTCAGTGGATTACCTCAAAGGGCCAGCAGTTATGTAAACCAATAACATCAAGGCTTGTGAATTACATACATATTCATATTATGAACTGGGAATTATTCTGTGAACTGATGAAAGATTAGCAATAACAGATTCTACTGGTATACTTGTAGACCACAATGGGGACACTGACATAGAGAAACACAATGACAAACTGATAACAGCTGCAAAATAGCTGGATAAAAATGAAATTTTAACAACTAGCATGAAGTAAAATAACGTGCACGAGAAACAAATACAGTGCACTGGTCTCACTCGAGGATAGAATTCACCTGATGTTGGCCCAGTGAGGCTGAAACATGTTTTCAATATAAATTAGTAAAAATACATGTAAAACCAAGACAATTTGAGGAGTGTGAACATTCACTTAGTGTGTAAATTTATGTACTATATAAAGGCCTATGGGCATTTTATTGATTTGAACTGTCATAGTATTAAAATGCATTTTTAGTGAACAACATAGTCCTAATGTCTTTTTAAAGTTGTATTATTGATGGATACATTAGTAAAAAATAGGATGATATAGCCAAGTCAGTTTAAAAGTGCAAACTCTTAAGATGGGGTTTATGCTCTTGCAATATGGGTATTTCAATTTCATAACTTTAGAATTCAAAATTATTTCATTACTCGAATAAAAAATAGTCTCATCCAAATGGAGACATTATTTAATCTGTTACTAGGTCAGTGTAGTAGCTAGGCAACAGGCTGAATACTGAGGAATGAGGTTTTTATACCTGGTATGGTCTGGTCTCCACAATGTTCACACCAGCTCTGGGGTCTGTGTAACCTTCTGTCTAAGGGGACTTAGTGCTTTGTCGCCATGAGTAACAGTGCTAGTGCATGAAGCTGATTGCTCACCTCTACTATTTATTGCTGAGGCTAAGAATATGTGGAGCTAGACCTCTGTGCCCCCGTGAGTCTTCATGGTGTGCTCCTTAATTAAGCAGGTAACTATATCTTTTTACCTTTATATTACTTGAAAGTGATGTCAATTTTATGTAATTTCTTTGAAGTAGGAAATTAATGTTTGTTGTTTAAAGAAAAATGTCATAGTGATATCATGGCACATGAGCTTTAAAATTGCAAAACTGGAAGCTCTGAAATGAGGTATATCTTTCACTCAGTTTCTTAAATCTTTTTCCATCGAACTACAGTTTTATCAAAATTTATAAAACAAGTTGTAGCACTGTGTGTTAAACCATGCATTCCATATGAATGCAGAAACTATATTAGCATTCAGCCTTTATGTTAAGTTGTGCATTTAGTTTCTTCTGCCAGAAATATAAACTTCAGGACAGATGCATCTGGTACATTTTAGCTGAAGTACATGAGACACCATGTCTCATGTTAATGCAGAGCAACATAATAATTAACAAACATATCACAGAATTCATGTTTATTATTGTGTTATATCATTTCTAAGTATTGAAGAAAATGATAGTGTTTTTAAGTACAAAAATTGCAATTTGAAAAAATGAGTTGGGTCAGTGTATTGAAATTTAGTATCAGTGTTAATTATAAATACATTTATGTTGTTTTAAATTGTTTGATATATCTTTTGTAGAAGACATTTGGTATGTTCTGTTTTTGTTTGAACCTGAATCTTTTGGGTCATTTGCTTTTATACATAACTGCTAACATATGGCATTTTAAAGTGCCAGAATTTGGCAGACTTTCTTGATTAAAGATAAATAAAATTAATCTAAAGCTGTTTATTACTTCTCTCCATCCTTTTAACCTTTTCATGCTACACAAAGGATACCTTCCTCAGAAGCATGACCTGTCTAGTCTGGATTTATGTTTAATATGGAAAGTTTGGTGTAACAAATGCATCTCAGTAGGCCCCATTGCTGACATGTCAGGTAGAGGTCAGTATTTAGCAAAGTGATGCTGTGTTAGTTTAAGTTTTGAGGTTTTCACGGCGATGACTATGAAGAAAGTCGTCTTCTGGGTTTAGGCAAAACGAAGAATACACGGCGTCTAAACCCAGAAGACGACTTTCTTGATACTGTGTTGTTTTTGCCACCTTTTTGTCTCTTCTTTTTCTTTAGCTTATCATTCATTTCTTCCTTACTCTCTGCTTTTTCTCCTCCATATTCTTTCTCATCCCTCCTCTTCCTCTTTCATATTCATCTCTTCCATCCTCTTCCTTTCAGCTTCTCTATCATTCACCTTTTCTTCTTCACCTGTAGCATTATCATCATCATCATCATCTTTTTAAATTCTCCTTCGGTTCTTATTCCATCTAATTCGTTTTTCCTTCTCCCCTTTCTGCTTCTCCTTTACATTATAGTCAACATTGTTGTGTTTTTGGAGTCTCTTTGGGAATTCGCTGTACCTCCATCTTCTGTTGGTTGAATATCATTATAGGTATAGTTTTTTTGTTTGTTTAATATTTCAGACAATTTGGACACTGAGTTGAATATAAAATAATGAAGGAGGGGAGTAGAATATGAAGCCGAGATAGCTCATTATAGTGACTAGGCTACGGGTTGGGCGACCAAGGAGTCCGGGAAAGATTTTTTTCTCTTTTTCCATAATGTGCAGTGAGGCCCATCCAGCCTGCTAGAGAATGGGAAGGGGGCTTTTTCCTCTGGGATAAAGCGACAGGGGCGTGAAACTGACAGCTCACCATCGTCTAGTGCTGAGGATAAGAATGGTGGAGTTACACCTCCATTATGAACTACGTACTTCGCCATCCTTTTCACATAATCCTTTGAAATACCCGCTTTGATCTACATACCATGGTTTGTGACGGAAATGTCCACCAGAGCACTAGACTGACTGTTGTCGCCATGTTGGTATAAATCAGGTAGAAGGTGCATATCCGTGTTGCGTAGAAATTGGTCGCATGTCTGAAAGTTAGCGGTGAATTTCGATGTACGCAGAGAATACTGATGTTAAAATGAAATTTACATGTATGGCTTGCATGTTTGAAGGGGTTGTGTATTTCCGTGTGACTTAAAACGTGAAGTGGTGCGAACTGGAAACATTGACAACTGAGTTCCTCATGGAAGAAGGTCGCGTGCCACTTTTTGATATTGACCCAGTTATTATATTTTTCAGTGCCTTCATTGTTTAGAATAGCAAGCTTTCCGTAGCGAGTTATATTTAATTTTTAGGTGCTCCTTTGAAGCTTTTTATAGCGGACTTTATTTGATTTCTCTTAAGATCTGGTTTGGTGTAATGAGATGAAACTTTAAAGCTGAGTCGTGTGTCGACATTGCCAAGGACCTGATCATGTCAAATAAGAAACAGCAGTCATACATCAACAAAGCCACAGAACCTGGGGTTGCCCCACCTCGGTACCAGCCTCCACCACAAGTATCAAGTGGCCCGGGAATTCTAAAACACTATCCAGCTTCTTCACAGTCACACCCTCTACCCTTTGTTTCAGCACCAGTTTTAAAAGATGGTAAAAGTTACTCTGTTCAAGTTCCCAATGTAGATGGAGTAAAACCATTTCAGCCTGAGATTGGGAAGTACTATCCACCACCACCGCCACCGCCAGTGGCGAACGGGGATTCCAATAAACTTGTATATCCAGGACCTCCCCAGTATCCTGCTCCCCCATCCGTAATTCAGCCTCCTGCACAGCGACGACCTAATCCCACTGTTGGCCTTCCGCAAAGACTTGGTGACGACGAGTTGTTGAGGTTAGGATCTGTCGAAATGTTGAAGTTTGTTCGTAAGGCTGAAAGTGACACTGCAAGAGTTTCGTCGGAACAGGGCCAGGCTGCAAGGGAGGCGGCAAGGCGAATGCAGAGTTATGTTAGTGAGATCAGAATGTTAAAAGAGGCAAATCAGCGACTTGGGGATGATAATCAGGAACTAAGGGATCTCTGCTGCTTCCTGGATGATGATAGGCAGAAAGGACGCAAACTGGCACGAGAGTGGCAGCGATTTGGGCGGTATACTGCAAGTGTGATGCGACAGGAAGTGTCTGCATATCAGAACAAACTGCGGGAACTGGACAACAAGCAACAAGAACTCATAAAGGACAATCTGGAACTAAAGGTGTTATATTTGATACTTTCCAGATGGGTAGTTGATTTTATAGTATAGCCAAGATTCTCTTAGTGAAAGTAGGTCTTCATAGTAGGCCATAAGGTAAAAAGAATATTGACTTAAAAAGTCTGATAAATATCAGTAAAACATATTACATTGAACTTCAGTATCTTCACAGCTAGTTAGATATATTGGCGCAAATATTTGCAGTGGTTTATACCATGTGTCTGAGAATTTAAAAATATGAGTTCTGCAGTTTGATTTGAACCTTATATTTTTAGAATGCCATAGTGCTGTCAGCATCCACAACTTGAACATGTCATGCATCAAATAAATATAAATAAGGAGGTCATATCAGGCTGCCCACTCAGTCACGTGTGTAATATCCTAAACTACTGAATGGATTTTGATTAAATTTAGTACTGGTAAGCTGCACTCTAACTTATTGACCACACCTGGGGATATGACTGTATACAAAATTTTGGTTGGAAATTTTTATATGCTCAAATGAGAAGGGTAATATTAAAATTTCCCTTAAAGGGAATATTTTTGTTGGATTGGATTCAAGTGGTTCAGGATAAGTTCCAATAGCAGCTATTGTAAATGTAGTAATCCCGCAGTTTCATTAAATGTATGGAATTCTTGACATACCGAGGAACTAAGCAAGAAACTGCATCATATTTGATATGAAGTTGAAATCAAACTTCATCAGATTCCCCAGTTGTTTTAAATAGTTCTGTTTAGGGATACTGTCAATATTGTAGACTATATTGCAGATAGAAACTTTCTAGCCATGGTAAAATAAATTTAATGTAATGTAGATCACTGTGAGGCACTGGTTCAGAAACAATGCAGTAGAAAAAGTTAAAAAACAAGGTAAAGCCATCCTTGTAACAGGCTGTGCAGGCCCATACGGTTGTGAGACGTTGAGGCTCCCACATTTTCTCTAGACAGTCGGCTCACAGATGGTGGTAAGGTTGTCAATCTTACGGGCCAGCTGCCCTTTGCTCCCAAGGAAGATTCCTGGTACTCATTTCTGTTAGAGGCTGACTTGACCCCGGGGCTATAATGAAGCTGGAAGGATTAGGTAAATTGAAAAAAAAATCCACTTCAACAGGATTCAAACCCATGAACTTCGAGCTTGTAGCATAATGCCTCAACAAACTACGCTAACAACATTGCAGTGGAATATAACAGAATTAAGTCTCCCCTGCTACAATTTAACATTGTGTCAGATACTGTATATAGTAATGGTACTGAGAAAACGCTGTTAAATAAATCACAAAAAATGATATTGTGTGAAGGATATAGAAATATAGTGGTCTAATTGTGCCATGGCAAAGGTTTGAACTTCAGATGGAATAGTTAACACTGTGTTCTCCGACATTAAGTCATTAAGCCTCTGTAGCAATAAAGAACTTGTGTATTGTAATGACCTGTCTACCTCTCAGATTTCATGAGTGTGATGTTATTACGGTTTTTTGTCAGGAACTGTGCTTGTATTTGGATGAAGAGAGGAATCAGAGTGCTGTATGTCCCTCATGCGGTAGTGGCTTGCGACCTGGCACAAGAGACGATGGTGATGGTAGTAGTTCCAGTACCAATGCAGATGAGCCACCATTACCTGCACAGTTTGCTGCAGCAAATCCTCGTCGTACGGAGAGCAGAGAACGTCTGTTAGAGGAGAGCATTCAGCGTCAGCGTACAGTGTTCAATGGTACCATTTTTGTACCGCAGTCGTTACGTTACTGTAAAACTAAATATTTTGTAATTATGAATAGTAAAAAGTTAAGGTAAAGTTGTCCCTTGGCATAACTAATTAAGCACCACGCCATGAAGGCATATGGGGAATGGATGTATAGATCCACATTTTCTTGACCTCAGCACTAGTTGGAGTTGAGTGGTCAGCTTCCCACCCTGGCCATGTTATCCCTGGGGAAAGAACCCACAGTACCCATTGGGTAGGAGGTTGGGTGGACCCCAGAACTGATCTGGACGATTTAGAGAATAGAAAATTCTTGACCTATTGGGACTCAAACTCTGACCCGTCAGTCATCCAGCCTGTAGCCAGTTGTGCCATACTGTGGCTGTAAGGTTTAGGTCAATTGAAAATTCCAGTGATCTCATCAGGAATCAAACCTGCAACCTTCCAGCTAGTAGAATAGTACCTCAACCAACTACTCTACCTCATGTTCCCAGAGGTCTGTAATTTAATAGTAAATTGACACAGTCTCGAATAGGAATAGGTAATATGTGACTATCGAATAGTGCCTGTGCTCCACTGTACTGTACTATAGTAGTCATAGAGATCTGTAAAATCAAATGATTGGTGCCGAAGAATAGAAGAAACACATGGACAGCATCAGAATAGGGCACAAAAATGCCTATTGTAACAATTAAGCTATGGGCTGGATAATTGAGGAATTGTTCTGATTCTTGGCAGGGTGAGGTATTTCTTTTCTCCACAGTGTCCAAACTGGCTCTGGGGTCCACTCATCCTCTCCTGTCCAGTGGGTACTCGTATTTTTTCCCTACAGTTAAAGTTTCCAGAGTCGTGAATATAAGCACATAATTCTGTCTGATTCCAAGATTAAGAATACATGGAGCTATATCTCTGCTCCCACATACATACGTATTAATGGTGTGATGTTCATGTAAGAGTAGGGACAGCTTTATTTTCGTTACTCTTCCTAGTTTGAAATAGAGACATTCATTTGCTTTACCAATTCATTTCTTTCATGTGCTAAATATGTTGTTATATTGCATTATTCTGATATTAATCTTGTTTC
This sequence comes from Cryptotermes secundus, assembly GCF_002891405.2. Taxonomy (NCBI): domain Eukaryota; kingdom Metazoa; phylum Arthropoda; class Insecta; order Blattodea; family Kalotermitidae; genus Cryptotermes; species Cryptotermes secundus. The sequence goes on from NW_019739237.1 coordinate 98,270, forward strand.
ATTGTATCATTAGACCTTTTCTCAAGTTACATTATTAACTCCTGTATCTGCATTAAACTGTAACATACTGTGTTTTTTAAAACTTTTCAGTAGGTAAGATTTTTCTAATAGCAAACTATTCATGGTGTCGTTTAAATCACTATACCCATTATTGAAGCTTCTATTTGGGATTTAAAAAAATTGTTCTGGTTAAGTATAAGATTTTGGAGGGCTTACTTTATTTTATTGCTGTTTTACAGATCAAGTGATGCATTATGTGCGCAGTTTGGAACAGAGAGTGAAACAGCTCGAAGAGGAAAAATTGGCATTGCAGCAAAAGTTGGGCCAAGTACCAGGGCCAAACAGCTCCAGTGGGAACTGGGAAAATGATGTAAGAGACGAGATGAAATGTTATATGAAGGTTGTTTCTCTAAACACCTTTAATGGCACACTATACCTTCACTATGCATCCTTACAGAATAGTCTTGTGTGTTCAGTGACATATCTGGTATAGCAGCTTGGTTTCCTTTATGTGTTGAAAATAGAATCTGGTAACTTTTGAATGGTGGTGTAATAATGTGTGCCCTTATCTGTCAATGAAGTATCATATTTTAGAGGCACAATATCCTCTTGTATGATATGTTGTGTAGTCTGATAATTGTTGCCAGCATTTTGGAATAACATGCTACTTCTTTTACCTGCTCTGAAGATAGAGGCAGCATATTCCACCAAAACATTGGTAACAGTCTACCAGACTACACAGGTCACATCTCAGATGACAGTAATTTTTGTAGGCACCATGAGAATCTCTGATTTCACATAGGACATATCTTGGTCATCAGATGTAAAGGTAAAGTTGTACCTGTTCTTAACTAATTAAGCACTATGACGTGATGACATATGGGGGAATGAATATATAGACTTATTCATGACCTCGGCACTAGCTGGAGGTAAGTGGTAAGCCTCACACTCCGGTCGCTTTACCCACAGGGAAAGAGCCCCCGGTACCCATTGGATAGGAGGCTTGGTGAGCTGCAAAGCTGATCTGGATGGCATGGAGAAGTGAAAACTCTTGCCCCCACCAGGACTCAAATTCCGACACTTTGGTCATCCAGCCCATAGCCAGTCGTTATACTGACTGTGCTATCCTGGCTCTGTACCTTGTATCATGTAGTCGGGTAATTAGTTGGAATGAAAAATTGCTATAGTCATTTACTTTACCCATGTGGCCAGGATAGCCCAGTTGGTATAGTGACTAGGCTGTGGGCCGGACAACTAAGGAGTAGGGGTTCGGTTCCTGGTAGGGGAAAGTGATTTTTCTTTTGTCCATGATGTCCAGACTGGCTCTGGGCCTCGCCCTGCCTCCTATACAGTGTGACAGTGTGTACTGATGGCTGTCTCCCTGGGACAAAATGTCCGTGGCATGAAGCTGACCGCTTACCTCCATCTAGTGCAGAGGTTCAGTCCTCCTACGTCTCTGTGGTATGGTGCATAATTAATTAAGTCTAGGAAGAGCTTTACCCTTGCTGTAACACATCTGTTTGTAGAGCTGTGGTGGTTCACGCCCTGAAGCGGTAGTGCAGGCATTGCAGGTGCTTGAAGTTCGTGAGCAGCTAGAAAGAGGTCCAGGGGTACATGACAGTTGTTCTGGTGGCCTGGAGTCTCTGGGAGCAACTGGTCCAGACCTTGATATGGTAGCTGCAGATCTGGATGCTGGAGAGAAGGCTCTTGTGCGGGAGATGTGTAACGTAAGACCATGGCAATAATACACCTATGTAGGAAATCTTCTCTGAGCTTTGCATCATGTCAGAATGGTAATTTCTAGTGAATCGGAGGAAATGGTGAGGACTTACTAATGTTTCAGAGGAAATTGCTCTGTGCTCCTTCAAGGTTGACTTTGATCAGGCTCCGTGTTCTTCAGTAATGTCGACATGGTGTGTTAACCACAAGACTTCATAATTTATACAGACCAGTATTTACATCTCAAGTATACTGTGCAAGTTGGCTCACAAATTGTCATCACCACCGCTGCTGCCAGGGCACAGGGTAATGTCGTTGGTTGAGGCACTGTGCTACAAGCCAGAAGGTCATGGGTTTGATTCCTGATGAGGTCATTGTATTTCTTCAGTTTACCTAATCCTTCTGGCTGTAGTATGGCCCTGGGGTCAACTCAGCTTCTAACAGAAATGAGTACCAGGAATCTTGCTCGGTGGTAAGGGCTGGCATGTAAGGCTGACAGCTTCACTGCCATTGCTGGACTGATGGGCCTTCACAGCCCTTTACAGGGGTAGCTGCCATTATTGTTGTCATTATTGAGGTGGGATGAGACTGAGTCCCTCGGCACTTGGGCTGCAGATGGGTCCATTGTACCAGCCCAAGTTGACAGATGAGAGAATGGACCATTGGTGGAATGGTAACTGGTAGGGAGAAACTGGCATACTCAGAGAAAGCCTGCCCCAGTGTTACTTCTTCCACCACAAATCCTATGTCTACTGGCCTAGGATTGAAAGCAGGCCTTTAGGATGAAAAGCTTGCCAGTAACCATCTGAGCTGTAGTATGGCATAGTTCATATATTAGAGTGTTGATTTATTAATAAGTGGAACCTCACTTAACGAGCACCTCTCATAACGAGTAATTCACATAACTAGCAAAACAAATTGTAAAAAAATGGCTAGCTTAACGAGTGACGAGAGGGGAAGTCCCGGATTGTGCGCTTGCTACATCAGTCTGTGTTTAGCACACGTTCTGCTAGCATCTTAGTGTTGCTTGTGATCACACATTTTTCCAAACTTGTGTTCAGACATATTATTTGTGATTTTTTTTGGTGCAAAGTTTAATAACCCTTGCAAAAATGTCCCCGAAGGAAAAGCCGCAAAAAGACAGACATAAGAGAATAAAAATAACCATAGAAATGAAACGTAAAATCATTGAAAAGCGAGAACGAGGTGTGAGCGTGGCTGATCTAGCACGCACATACAATCGGTCTACATCAACGATTTGCACGATTTGGAATTGCATTGTGTTTCACAGCAAGAAGTTGTGGAGGAGAGTTTGTCAGAGGAGGAGGAGGAGATAACAGCAAAGCAACAATCTTCTCTCGCAATAAGAGAAATGCTGAAAGCATGGGAAACTGTTGCATTGTACATTGAGAAGCATCACCCTAATAAGGCAGTGGCTATGCGCCCTACAAATTTATTTAATGATAATGCTGTGTCGCATTTTCACCAAATTTTGAAGTGTCG
>NW_019739237.1:101967-103278 GCF_002891405.2 Cryptotermes secundus
GCGGGGGGTGGGGGAGGGCTCATAGCTCAGCATGTCACAATACTTTACATTAATTTATATGGGAAAAATTGTTTTGCTTAACGAGTGTTTCGCGTTACGTGTAAGATTCTGGAACGAATTATGCTGTTAAGGGAGGTTCCACCTATTACTTTCAAGTGGCTGAATGCATAATTGGGTTTCAAGGGAGAACCGACAGTTTCAGTTAGGAGCTCTTTTAGAGGGAAAGAAAAATAAACTTATATCATCAAACTGAATTTATTTATTTTTTGTTATAATGTGAAGCACAGTACATATTAATTGCCTGTAACTGAAACTGAACAGAGAATCAAATTTGTAGTGTTCGTAAATTTGACATTTTTTTGGATAGCATTTTATTTTATTATCACCAGCCTGAATATGATTTTTATTACAAAATTTCAGATTTTCATTGGTAGGGAACATGCAGAGGATGGTCTTACAAGTTGTGACACTGTGTGGTCTTGTAAGTGGTTACCACGGTTTTGAAGAACATGCTTCCTCTATCTTCAGACTAGAAAAGGCAGTATGTTTCTCTGAAATAACTGGCATCCACCATCCACCTGCATGCAGTGGAGATAATATGGTTTTGATAAGTTTACTGGCATTTTGGAGGGATTTACTGCCACCATCTTCAGGGCTGAAGATTAAGCCAAGCATCAAGCAGACATCTGTACACTTTTTGAGAACTTCAGATCTCATGCAGTTCTAATTGTTGCTTCTGATCACAGATAAACATATCACTGTAACTTTATTTTCTGTTTTTCAGGTTGTGTGGAGGAAGCTGGAGGAGGGGCCAGCTCAGCGGCGGTGAAAGATAACCTATGTTGTCTTCGTCGTTAAAAGTTTAAATTGGACTCATAACCAGCTGTGCTTAAAGAATCCATTTGGATTGGATGAAGCTAGTTTACTTTTAGTTTAGTTTATTTTCTTGGGATGGGATGAGTCCACTAGGTACATTGGCCACTCTTTGGCCCATTGTACCAGCCCTGGATGATTTATTTTATTGCTGTTGGGATGGGACTAAGTCCCTTGTACTGTGGCCACTTCTGGCCTATTGTACCAGCCCCAGATGATAGGTGAGGGTGATTGTGGAGCAATTGGTTCAATGAAGATTGGCAGGGGAAACCGAAGTACTCTGAGAAACCCTGCCCCAGCGCCACTTTCTCCACCACAAATCCCACTTGACCAGACCCGAGATTGAACCTGGGCTGCCATGGTGGGAAGCCAGTGACTAACTGCTTGAGCTATGGCGTGGCCCTACAGACCCCTAACCCACCTACACACACACACACA
>NW_019739237.1:103400-160790 GCF_002891405.2 Cryptotermes secundus
TATATTTTGTAATTCATTTAGTGAGGGCTGGTGTGCAACTGGGTCCACTCGGCATGGCAGCAACTGATACATATTATACAGGGTGTTTCACGACTTTAGGGCATAACTGCAGGAGGTGATTTCCTAGGTCTTTGTGATCAAAAACATTTATATGAACATGTGTCCAATTTTGGACGGTTACGGAGTTATGACCGTTTTAAACTCAGAATAGAAGGTAACGATTCCAAACATTCTTGTGTATAACAGATCATGTAAAAAAATGTTACATCCAGGTTACTGATGTATGCCAGTTTGACCAGCTCCATTATGAATGGTTCTTTTAATTGCTGATTGTGAAGAATACTCACCTCCTATGCAGTTAAAGAGTTCTCCTGCTGATAGAAACTTGAAGATATACTCAAAGTTTCCTTCACGACGATTAGCATAAAACTTCACAACGTGAGGATGTGTCAACACCCGCTGTATGCACACCTCTCTGTGTACATTGCTAATGTTTCTTCATGTCGATCACTTTCATGGCTACTTCTTCCTGAACTTCTATTTATCAGCAATTTTACCACTCCATATGCACGTTCTCCGAGGGTTCACACCAATTTCCACCCAGCAACAAAATCCATTTTGCTATGTAATATCCATGTACTAATATTATATTAAATGACAATGAGGGCACAAGAAAGCCAAAATTTGTATGGAGCTTTACGTCTTTCACCTCTGTCACACACGGCCATTGCACAATCTACCATCCCTGGATGATAGATGATGATGAGTGTGGAGCAGTTGGCGGAATGAGAATTGGCAGGGGAAACTGAAGTACTCAGAGAAAGCCTGTCCCAATGCCACTTTATCCACCACAAATCCTGCATGACGCCCTTGGATCAAACCTGGGCCACCACAGTGGGAATCCGGCTACTAATTGCTTGAACCATGGCATGGCCTTTTTGATTAAGCTAAGAAACACAAATCCGTGGTCTTCATTTGCTTGCTTGTACTGTACAGCCTCCACACAAGAGTGAGTGTTGCAAGTTGTAGCCTTTTGCTTAAGAAAATTGGTACATTGAGAAAGAAAGTGTGAGGCTTATCAGATAGTTCTGTCACATTCAGTATGGCTCAAAATAAAGTAACCTTAGTTTCTGCTTGACCAACCAAGTAACTGCCACTTGTCGGTGAAGTTAGTGCCAACTTTAGCGGGTAGAGGATGTTGCGTGTTCAGTGCAATGAGTCTCCACAGCTGTTAATTTCAGTTTTCTAGACTGGAGCTACTACTTTTCCATTCAAGTAGATATTCAGTTATCCTCACGAGGCTGAATGAACCCTGTTCCAGACCCACTTCTTCTCGGGGAATCTGGTAGTGCTGGGAATCGAACCTGGGACTTCTGGATCTATAGCGAGGAACTCTGACCACTAGACCACAGAGGCGGTCGGTATAGTTCATTTGCGAACTACAGCCACTGAGTTTTTTTTTTAAACTTTCTGCTCGAAGTTTGATTTGCATAAATTGAAAGTTACGTAAGCTGGGGAGAACTTCTACATAATTATAGTGGTAATAAATGCCTTTCAATTTTTCTTTGAGCCATTTTAGTCATATTTGTTGTCTCTAAGAGGAATCATAACAAGAGAGAGATACTTTCTCGATGAATACCTTTCACCAGCACCCACTGGTGTTTTATAACACAATTAAGTCATAACTTATATTGCCATAAGACAAGAAGCACATTGGTCATGCCTGTCTGCATTGATACAGATATGGATCTTTTAGGGTACTTTATTCTGGGCCTGTTTTTCATTATGCACTTTGTTAGATTCAGGTGTAGGAAGATTTGATCAGACAAGAAAGGTGGACAGTACAGGCATACAAGACCTACTTCTTTGCATTCCATGTAGTAGTACATACCATTTAACTGATTATTTGTAAGAATTATGAGCATCCATCCCACATACTAAATTATTTTGACCAGTTTGACTGTGATGCCGAACAGCACTTGTCACGTCTTTTAAAAACAGACAAATAATTTATATTGCCTTATTTATTACAAGAATGTTCTTGCTTCCAGCACATTCTTCCACTGTAAAAATAGAGATTTTATAAGTGTGGTGGGTTTTCTAAATTGTTAAGTTTATAAGTTGCCTTTCTGAGACACTGTTACTAAACTGTAATAGTCTGTACTCGATTGTAACAAGTAGGATAAATTGTGTATGTAAGTAAATGTACAGAGGAAATATATAATGTAATATAATACATGAAAGGAATGAATTCAACCCTGAAGTGCCATTTCTTGTTGGTATTTGTCACCTAATTTGTATATTAATAATCTGTAATTGCGTATCAGCCATTTCCCTGCTGTTTTTCTTGTTGTATGAGTTTAAAGCAGAAAGTTGGGCCTAAAAATATATTCTTTATGTATTATATATTTGTAAGTTTTCATGCCTTCACAGTGGTTACCTGTTGTGTGATACAGTGTAATCTCAGACACTGGAGTTTGGGGGCAGCATGTACCTCCTCAGTGATGGTGTCTGCCAGTGAGACTGCTTTGGTGTCAAGAGTCAGAACTCAGAAGGCCACAACTATTATGTAGACTTTGTACAAAAGAGTGTCAATATTAATGCATTGAAACGTAGACCTTTCTTATTCAATTTTGTGAAGCATATTACATGTTTTACAAAACTTGAATTTTCCTAAAAATATTCTGACTTACATAATGGTACAGTTGGTATCTATAATTAGTTTCCATGTCTCTGAACTAACTTTATCTAGTTTGTGTGGTTTCTGTTGACTTTCATTCTTTATTCTATATTTCCTTGGTGCCTACAGGTAAAAGTGATAGGACCTTAAAGTACAAAGACAAAACAGCTCTGTCCAGTGTGACTATTGAAGTTTTTACTACTTGAAAACTTAACACCCTTACATGTTTCGGTCCCTATAGACCATCATCAGAGGGACATCGATACTTTTTGGAAACTACTATCACAATGGGTGTTTTGAGTCTTAAAATACATATACATACAATGTTTGTAATGCACAATATATACAAAATCCAACTTTTCCACAACTACAGCAGCTTTCTTTGTAATGACAGTAATGACCTTAAAGTAGGTCATTACTGTCTCTCTATATCACATCTGAGCTATCATCAGTGTCAACAACCCTTTAAGCACCAAACTTTAGGCAGTTACCATGATCATACTTACTAACTTTAAACATTATGTAACACACCAATTAGTTTTCAAGAGCCAGGATAGCTCAGTCAGCTATGGGCTGGATGTCTTGGGTTTGATTCTGGGCAGTGTCAGGGACTTTTCTCTTCATTGTCTAGACTCACTGGCCCACCCAGCCTCCTGTTCAATTGATATTGAGGCTTTTCCCCCAGGAGAAAAGTGACTGGTGTGAAGCTGACCACTCATTTCCATCTGGTGCCAAAGCCAAGAATTTTGGAGATTCTACCTCCATTCCCTGAGATGTCTTCATGGCATGGTACTTAAATAAGTAAGCACAGGAACTTCACCTTTTTTTGACCCATAGGTTTTTAAATGTGTATGAAGTCAGTTTGAAAGAATTATAGGAACCATAATCGTTTTGAACTGCAATACCGCTTTAGGGACTTGACATCATAAGTTGAAGTGCAGACATGACAACTGTTTTGTTTGTTTGGCCTAGAGTATGTAAACTTATATGTATTCTTGTAAGAAAGGGACTGTAACAATGATGTCTTTTCCAGTTCATGAACAAACTGTTTTAAGAACTGTGTAATGCATTTAACGTTCGACAGATCTGTTGAATTTATTGCTCATTTCCAATATGCTAGTAATATGTTACACTTGCATATGCTGTAGTGACTGCATTATTCATTTTTACTTTAAACAAAATATGCATTGAAGTCACTGCAAGGGAATTAAAAATGTTGACAGCACATTAGTAGCTATTCACTTTCTTGACATACTCTGGCAGAATATCAGACATTTTGTTCCCATTTTGTAAGGGTATTTGCTTGAAGAGACTAAAGAAGGCCACAAATCTGTTGTGGTAGTGAGGTTGGGATTCAATCCCGAGACTTTCAGAATACAAGTTTGAGACATTTGTGAGGGATTGGCATCCTAAATACTGCTGTATTACTAAGAATCTCACTGTGTTGTTAAATGTACTGTTAACCATTAAACAGTTAATCATACAGCAATTCCTTGTCAACTGCAAGGGCTCCATTCTTTATAAAACACCATAGTTGTTGAGGTCTAGGCTTTATACAAATTTGGGATTAGGGGAACTGAAGCAGAGGTTAACATTAATCAAAGCCTATGTTGTGGGTTCCTTCACTAAACACAAACAGTTTATATCAGCATGTTTAAAAATAAATATACATTTTTGAAAAAGAAAAGCAGTACTACAAAGACACATGGGAGTGTTAATATGGAAGCTAGATCACATGCATCAGCTCTCATTACAGCCCTGTTACTGGCAAGTATGGGTATCTTGATGTGGAAGCCACCAGCCCTTTCTCTGTGTACACAAAACCAAATATTTCAATTGGGAAACTTAATATAAATGGAAAACTGCAAGTACTTGAAATTAGTGGTTGACAAGGAATTTACATTGTTCTGTCATTGGTTGATACTAGTATAATGACACTTCATATTGGTCAGTACAAGAGTCTGTTGTCGAAGATATACATGCTTGTCTTTTTTATTTCTTTCTTTAATTTCCAACTAACAAAATGTGATTCACAACTGTTATGTTGTATAACCTGTTTCATTTTCATTATGGATATTTGTTTTTAGAATAACTTCTTTTCCTTGCTTTTTGTTTGATGTAACATATTTGTGAACGTTTGGTATATATGTTATGAAGATATATGTTTGTTGCTGTTATATTTACAAGGAACATTTGTACCACTCTTAATTGCTGAAGAAAGTCACTGCAGTATTTCATCGTCATCAGTAATCTGTCAGACGACAGGTCCACAGTCTCTTCCAAAACAATTCCTCCACTTAATGCGATCTAGAGCTTTCTCCTTCAAATGAGAATATCCTCTTCTGTCCCCAAGGTCATCCAGCAACTTCTTACCTCTTCTTCCTCGTCTTCTGGTCACTTCTATCTGCCCCTCTATCTTTCCTTCAATAACTTCTTTTAGAAGGCAGTTACTTTGTAAGATATGACCAATCTAATTAGCCTTCCGTTTTCATATTTCATGTAGGATATTCATCTGCTCACTGACTCTAAATAACGCTTCTTCATTTCTCACATCATCGGTCCAGCTGATCTTCTCCATCCTTCTCCAACACCACATTTTGAAACTTTCCAGATGTTTCTGATCTACTGCCCTAAGTGTCCATGTTTCAGCCCCATACAGATCTATGCTCCAAATGTAGCATTTCACTAGTTTCTTTCTCAAATTTAAGTCAAATTTGCTGGTAAAAAGATTCTTCTTGCTAAATGCAGCTTTTGCCATGGCAATCCTAGATTTAATTTCACAAATACACCTTCCATCATCTGTTATGCAGTATTTATATTATAAAAATATCTGTCCTATTCAAATAGGTGTTGGTATAAGTTGAAGACTCGTAAGATACAAGTAAATATTAAGTTTCTCACCAGTATTTTTACAAATAATGAATACAGGGTTATAATAAAATGTTTTTGTTTTTTTGTTCTTACATTTTTATAACTGTGAATATTGTAAAATATGCATTTAAATTATTTTTGTAATCTCAAAAATTGTATTGATAAATAATAAGTGACATGTATTTCAGTTAGCCATGAATTTCATTTGTTCAGAACAAGAATCTCCAACTAGTATTCATGGAACCAAAGACTGCATTCATAAGTGACTGTCTCACTGTAACATTTTTGATTTGTGTAGTTGAGGTTTGTCATTACTGTGCCGCTGTCAGTAAATTGTGTCCAAAACTGATGGTGTGTCATGATTAGGTAATGATATTAAATAATTTCGTCATTAGAATGTTAATAGAATTAGTTTCAGCTCACGATGAGAACCAAAATCTTAGTATCAGATTTAGCTTTGTATTCATCTGGTTGCCCCCCCCTGAAGGTATGATGTACCCTCAGCAATGTTTTACATGTAGAATTTCTAATTTTTTAGAATTTATAGCAAAAAAGTTTATCATGTTTAAGGGCTATTAGTTCCAGACCAAACTTCCAAATTAGAAACTGCAAATGGTTATTCAATGTATTTTCTCTTTCTGGTACCTCATATCAGGACTCTCTCCTAATCAGCACTTACACATAAACACAATGGAACTCTGTTTTAATGTGTAAGGTTTTCCATCACTTACTCCGCAGTGTCTGTTGATATCAGATCAGTCATGTTAAGTATTAAATTTTGTTCATTTAAGATTATACTTAGTTTGGTGTTCAGATCTGCTGTTCTCCAAACAAACGTTTAATGGTGGTTTTGCTGTACCAGTATTGTCTTATCCATGTTAGGCCTGGTGACTTTTTGCTACTTGTGTATTCAGAATATTATATATTTTTATATGACACATATCACAACATCTGGACAACACAACCATCGTCACAGACTGACCACTGACAAGAGACTCTGTAGTCAAATATAAACATTTATGCATTTGATAAATTTTTTATATAGAAGGCACGTGGTAGCGTAGTTGGTTGAGGGGCTATGCTACAAGCTGGAAAGTTGCGGATTCAAGTCCCGATGAGGTCATTTGATTTTTTTCAGTTGACCTAATCCTTCCAGCCGCACTATGGCCCGGGGGTTGACTCAGCCTCTAACTGGAATGAGTACCAGGAATTAATTAAATAATTTTCCTGGGGAGTAAGGCGCGTAAGGCTGACAACCTTACCGCCATCTTTGAGCCGATTGTCTAGATAATGTGGGACCCTCAACCTCTCGCAACCCTATGGGCCTTCACGGCCTTGTACAGGGATAGCTTTACTTTACTTTACTTACTTTTAAGTTTTTATATATGCAGTAGAGTTTTTAGTTATTTTCGTGATTTTTCTCAAATTTATGGTGGTAGAAAACATTAAATATTATTTTTAATTGGATAGATTTGGAAAAGACAAATGATCTGTTAAGAAATTGAGCTGGTTTTGTCTATCAGCATGCAAATTGGTCATGTTCAAAGACTCAGTGAAAGACTTTCAGTCTGCTCTGCAGCAATTGTACTCATGATTCTACAATAACACAACAAAAGGTGACCAGTTATTTTATGCACTAAGATATCTGCATTTCTGGCATTCCAAAATGATAAATTTATGACAGTACAGAAAATGAGAACTCTTTTTGATGTGCTGTATGATTCTTGTATAAATTTCTGTAGCCTTTCTAAATGTATGGCGATGGGCAAAGTGATTATGCTTTTTCAAATGGTGGTCATTTATGGAGTATATTCCAAAGGGGAAGAAAAATTGAATTCATACAATGTGATATACAAAGGACAAGAACTTTTATTTCGGAAGAGAATAAAACACTATAACAGCTATCACTAAGCATTTAAGACGATTTGACATACTTCACATGGTCAATTTCTTATCTGTTTTGTATTTGTAAAATAAAATTAATTTTTGCTGGATAGATTGAGAGGTAATTGTTTTGGAATACCAGAAGTAGTTGAAATTGATATAGGCCTGAATCAACGAATATTTTATAAATAGTTTGTGTAAGGTCGATTCCTATTTTTGTATTCCCTTTTATGGTGTGGGGGCAGGACAGGAGTGTGAAGTTGGTATATTCAGTGTCCTGATATGGGACATGTGCTGACATTGTTGGGGTATTGATATTTCTATCCTGTCTATCATTTTCGTATTATAGATGTCGATAGGCGAGCAGCCTCGAGTCTGTTTTTTTCCTACAGTCATGCCTTTTTAAACATTTGCAGCTTGTTCCGTTTGTTTTTGGTATCTTACAGGTCACATTTTGAATTTAAATCAGCCGCCATTTTTTCAATAGGTGCAGGGTTAGTAGTACGACACACTTTTGTTTACCTATTTAGTGTGTATTGAACGGTTCGTGTTGGTGTACCGCTGTTCATTGTATTTCACAGTAAAAGGTATGCCAATCGTACCAACATCACAATTGATTACGTACCAAACATAAAACGTATTGTGTAATTTAGTAGCTATGGTTCCAGCAAACCATTCATTACGTTCACAGTTCAAGGTAGCCATGTTATGGGATTACTAACGAAATAAACATGGCATCGGCAACGGGTAAGAGTGGAAGGAGGTGAAAATTTAAACTAATTCTAAACATAATTCTTGCCCTATGCGTTAACTTGTTGGCGTAATAATTTGTGGCCCAGTTATGATAATCGATATTGTATTTACACTGTGCACAGTACTAACATGTAAGGAAACAGATATTTACAATTTAAACAAATGGTTATAGTCCTTTGTGACTAATTTTGTTTTATATCACAATATTTAGATCAGCCGGCGACAGAAGAGACAGAACCGCAACCCTCTGGAAGTAATGGCATGTCTGATGTATCCCATGTATGTACAGTTTTTGAATAATTTGCACATAAGAGAATGGTTTACCGAATCAAACTTTTAGATGTCATGTTTCCCTTCCTTTACTTTGCAGAAAGTAATATCGTGCGAGAAAGATGCTGCAATGGGAGATATAACAACAAAGAAATCGAGAGTGGATTTACAGTCATTACCAACTAGGCAGTATTTGGATCAGACAGTTGTCCCCATTTTACTTCAAGCTCTATCAACATTAGCAAAAGAAAGGTAGTATGTAGTAAGGGTATGATGTTCACCCACTTCAAAATTGTAGTTATTTCAGAAGCAGCAACAAGTAAAAGTGGTTAGTGTAGAACACATGTTACATTAGGTTTATGTAACGTGTTAGTTTTTATTTAACCTTTTAAAGATTGTAGTTCTTGTAAATAACACACAGAAATTCAGTTTGTACTGAAACACATTCAGTTACAAATCTGGTCAGCGCTGTCTAGGTAAATAGGCGCTATTTATTGTGAGAACCATATGAAACAGACAAATATTCTCTGCAGGCAGAATTCAGAGTTGTAGTATGTTCAAGCAAATGGTACATATAGTGACCGCTGGGCTTTAAAGGGGCTTTTAAAAAAAAGACTTCTCCACTGTGTAATCAGGCCAGAGATGAGTCCTCATCTTAAAAAACTGAGGATGTGATAAAAGGGCTGCCTGGTCAGGGCCGGGCCACACCTCAGAGAGCAGTAAAAGATAATATTGAGGGAGCAGTGAGCATTTGGCTCTAATGAAATGGAAATAACAGGACTTACAGTTGTCTTGTGTGATATAATAATGCCTTGTAGTCCAGTGAAAGTCACCTGACATTTTAGAAGAACATATCAGCTCCATATTCGGGGTCCAAAAGTAAGCCAAAGCAATAAAGCACTATGAAACAGAACTTTGCTTGCTTCCTGCTTCATGCTGGTTTCACGCTTTAGTTACTCTTCAGCTCTGAAGATGGAAGTGATATGTTCCTCCAAAATGTTTGTTCCCTGGATGACAGAGTAATATCAGAAAATAGGACATGTAGTCATCACCATAACAGCCTCAAATCTTTCAACAAAACTAACTACTAGGGTGGTTTCCATGGTTATAGAAATGCTTTTGTGCTCTCTGTACTGTTGTAATAGTAATGTTTTAAATTATTGGCGTTTCTGAACAGTTTCACATCTATGAAAATGTATAATATTTTTTAATTTTTCCAATTTTGTAGTGTTGTCTAAGTTATTACATTTTTGTCTGTATCTTTATTTTAATTCCACAGACTAGGTTAGGTTAGTTGGCATATAAAAAGTAAAAAATAAAGGTATCCCTATACCAGGCCATGAAGGCCCATAGGGTTGTGAGACGTTGAGGATCCCACATTATCTAGACAATCGGCTCAAAGATGGTGGTAAGGTCGTCAGCCTTATGTGCTGGCTGCAGTTTACTCCCCAGGAAAATGATTTAATTAATTCCTGGTACTCATTTCTGTTAAGAGGCTGAGTCAACCCCAGGGCCATAGTATGGCTGGAAGGATTAGGTCAATTGAAAAAAACCCAATGACCTCATCGGGACTTGAACCAGCGACCTTACTGCCCATTTTCTGGGGTTTGTTATTTTCTAAATTTTTCTTGTATTTTCAAAATACTGATTCCGCACAATGTTCCAAATCCTGGAAACATTAGGGTGTTTCATGTTTTAAGGGGTAGTGTTTTGAATTATTGATATCTGTGAACATTTGGGATTTGAAAATTTAGAACATTTCTAAATTCCAGATCTCATAAGTTGTATGATTTATTACATTTCCAAAAATGCATCCAGTCAGGTCCCTGCACTCCCAGGCTGACCAGGTTATCTCATATATGTCAAAGCTTTGACCAAGATTTGTCCAAGCAGTTTGTTTGAGATCAGGTTGTATTAAGATATCACGTACTGTAAATGGGACTTTGGATAATTGTCTTTATTTACCACTTACAGGTCATAACTACAAATAAATATAACACTCTCCCTGATTTCCACACTATAAATCGTCACTACACATCAGGCCTTTTCAGTTTGCTTTCATTAGTCATTTCCTGGTAACAGATCTTAACAATGGAGATTTTTCAGCTTCTGTGGTCATGTCATTGCCTTCTGGTTAAAACTCCACAACTGAACTTGTTGTTAAAGCCGCTTTATGAATGGTGATTACCGCTAATCAGTTTGTCTTGGCATCAAGCCCTTTTAGACTCATGGCAAGATGAACTTATTGCTTCAAACTGTCCACCTCATAACCTCTTGGCATGGATCACACAGAAAAAGAAAACATTTCCATTTATATAGTCAGACTGATGCACCTGCCTAGCAGTGGGAACTTGTTTACCGAGCTGTTGTCCAGAAACAGCCTTGTATATTTACCCAACTGTCAGTTATTGTAGCAATGGCTATACATGCTACAGTATGATAGGCTGGAGGTGTAGAGAGTTGCATGCAGATGGACAGATTCCATTACTGTTCTACACATTCCTTGTACTTGTTCAGAAATTGGGGATCCTTAACTGGACTCAGGCAAGCAAAAAGACTCATATGAGGACCCTCTACTAAAAGAGCGAAGGAACTGTTGAAGTTAAACGGGAACCAGCTATGATGGGTGGCAGGACTACTTACAGGACACTGTCACCTTAAAGGACACCTCTTCAAATTGGGATGAAGTAACAGTCCCACTTGTGTGAGGTGTCAAGAGGAAAACGAACCAGCCACACATATCCTGTGCGAATGTGAGGCCTTAGCTTATTTAAGATTGCGCCACTTCAGGTCAATATTTTATGGAACCAAGTGACTATTTTGACGTCCCCACATACAAAATCCTACACTTTATTCGAAGTGCAGGATTGTTGAGGGGATAATCAGAAGGCGAGGCACAATAGATGACTGTGGTCGTGGTGCAAGGGCCAAGAAGGCCCACCCCTTATACATTCATTCATATTTGTTATATTGTTTATGATTTATTTTTATTTTGTATAAAGTAGATACAGGATGTTAGCAACATATTAATGTTCACAGTTACACGTGTAGGTGTGAAATGTTAGGAGGGTATAGACAGATTCTGTTGTGGATGAGACGAGAGTTGCATTTGTAAAATAAAATCCATGTGTCACTCTTGTACCTACTGCAACAAACATTGTAGACTGTACCATATATATTTGACAGTTATGTATTACTGTGATGATTTAGGTGTGACTGTAGACGGGGTTTGGATTGGTGGGTGGGTTTATTGACCGCTTATACAGAAGCCTCGGAACTGCAAGTAGTTACAGTGCAACCTCTAATCTCCACAATTCACAAATGACCACAGCACCCACTAAGCCTTTTCCAGCCTGCTGTATCTTCACCAGCCATTCCCAGTGGATATTCATCAGTTTCATGCATTCAGGTTCTATCTTCACAGCCTTCCATGCAGAACTCAAGTCCTCTCACTCAAGTCAAAGTCAGAGTCACATAGCAGCTGATGGTCAGTCACTCAGTAAGTCTTGGTGTTGAGCACCCTCCTGGGGCTCATGACCAGATATTTAGTACTGTTTGCTAGTTACGGTCATGTTCTTCTAGGGCGCCCTCTTTGATGAGAGGACGGGTCTGTCTTCTATACATGCTGCTGGCCCTTGCCAGCACAGTCTTTCTCGGGTCCGAGTCCCTTGGGACTTGGAACCATATTTTACTGTCTCAGATTCGAGACTTCTCTTTTTGTCACCTCCTACGACTCGCAGGGCCACAGTGGAGGTATTCAACCCCAGCTCCACATGGTTCCAGCTCTCCTGGTTATCACTTTTCAGCCTGGACCACATAGAAAACTGTTTTTATATTGTTCTGTTCATTGTTGGAGGAATGTGTTTACCGAGCTGTTGCCCAGAAATGGCTGCTGAGCGGACTGTGCTCATTCCTGCCCATTTAAAGCTGTAGATCTATATATCTTCAAGAAGAAACTTATGTTCAGTATTTCCTCATTTGTTCCTCCTTGATTTTTATTTTCTACACTTTCCTCTTCTATTCTCATTATTATTTTTCCTTTTAACCAGAAATCAATGTTACATCACTCTGTTTATATTTGCAGAATAATTCTGTTAGTGACAACGTTCTGTGCATTTCATTATGGTATAATATTCCATTTGTATTAGTGAAATTATTGATTTTTGCCAATCATGTGTCACATTATTTTGATGGTGCAGGTATAAGTTCCAGATGGACCAGAATTTAATTTTTTCTATACTAATAGTGATTTTAGGACCGCCTCTGTAATCTAGTGGTCAGCATTCCTGGCTACAGATCCAGAGGTCTGGGTTCGGTTTCTGGAGGTACCAGATTTTTTCTGAGAAGTAGTGGGTCTGGAATGGGGTTCACTCAGCCTCATGATGATAATTGAGGAGCTATTTCATGGAAATAGCTGCTCCGGTCTAGAAAACGGAAATTAACGGCTGTGGGGATTTGTTACACTGACCACGCGACACCTTCTATCTGCAAACTTTGGCACTGAACTTTGCAGACAAGCGGCGGTCACTCGGTTGGTGTAGTTCGCTTGTGGGCTAAAATCACGGTTTTTTTTTTTTTTTTAATTGTGATTTTAGGCTTTTATGGTGGTTTATTATTGATGCAAGTTCTGTTCTGTATGTCTGATAACATGAGCAACAACGTCCACAACCAAAGATCAGAATTATCGATCATGATACTGAAGAGTTCTGTTTTCTGAGATATGTAGCCCATTGAAATTCAATCAGCTTTTTGGAGGAATGTGTCGCCTCTATTTTCAGCATTCAAGAATAAGCTAAGTAAGAAGGAAGTAGCAAGTAGAGCTTTGCACTGGTTTCTTGCTTGGCATATACTTCAACCCTGAAGATAGAAACAGTGTGTTCCTCTGAAACATCAGTTGATATTCAAGAGAATACATGTTACTTATATCCCAGAAGCTGGTACTCTTCATAACCACTGCTGTGAGAACCTCAAATCCTAGATACAAATACTGTTACCACCAATATAAAATATGACCACTAACACTGTAGAACTGGCAGTGTTGAAATCCCTGTTCCCAGACTCCTGTGTATAAATACAGAGAAACTTCCATATAAGGTTGGAAAGCTGGGGAGCTATATTGGTTGATTGCAGCTCTGAAAGCTCAAATTATTTCAAGGTGTGCCTTTGGGTAGTTATGGAAACAGTAACATCACAAACACAGATCTCAAGATTTGCAGTGTTTCTACAAGAAACGAAGAAATCTCAAAGAATAGACTCAGTTAAATGAATGTGTCGCAGTTACGCACTGCTACAGTCACACATTATAGGAGATGAAAGTATTTAAAGTGTAAGAACCATTTTTCATCTCTCAGTTCGTATGGACCCTTGAAAATTGGCTGACTGCAAACCCGTAATGAAGTACTTTTGGTTGACTTATTGATTTTTTATAACTTAGTTTCTCCATAATGAATAATCTGTATATGAGAAATGTGTTATATTTCCTGTCGTGTTCATTGTCACATATTTTAAAGCCACAGATATAATTGAATTGAAAATTTCACTTTTTCAGGCCACCAGATCCCATCAACTTTCTAGCTGGATACTTGCTCAAAAACAAATCACAGTATGAACAGGGCACAGGCGTGTCTCCATCTGCAGGCCAATGAAAGTCGCAGAGAAACTGTACCAGTACCACAGACATTGCTGAATTGTGTATTTTGATATTATTTGAAGGTGGATGTGTGTTCATTTCATTATCTCAGTTTATTTATCGGTCTTTTCTTTTTGCTTTGTTGAGTCTCAGTAGTGTCAGGCTTGCAGCTCCCTTTATTTATGTGACAGAGTGATTAATAAATGAGTTGAAGAAAGCAGTCTTCTGGGATGTGGCGCCGTGTAGATATTGTGTTAACCGACGTTTTGGAGGAACATATCCCATCCATCTGGTCATGCTGGTTCTTCACTTGCAGATTTTCTTCTTTTTTCTTCTACCCTGAAGGTGGAGGCGATACGTTCTTCCGAAACGTCAGTTAACACAATATCTACATGGCGCCACATCCCAGAAGACTGCTTCCTTTATAGTCACTGCCGTGTAAACCTCAAATTGTACAATAAATGAATTGTTTGTCATTTTGGAACCTGAAGTACGAGAAGTGAATGATTGAAGATTTCTCAGAATAGGGAATTAATCATGATAACAACAGATGCCTTGTAGGAGGCACCATTCAGTCTTCAAACAGCTGCCTTCATGTCTGTCTAACAAATGTAATTAAAAAATGTTTTTGACACTGCCATTGTCATCATATTGTATGGAGAGCCAGGGAGACATCAGTCCAAAAGCTGCCTCTCTCCATCCATTCATGTTATATGATACATGTAAATCACGCAATAAAAGTAAACTTATGTATTTGTTTCTTTTTTCGTGTTTGTATTTAGTCATGGTTATGCGATTGTGGTAATCGGACTTAACCTAGTACCAGTATGAAAGAGAAATAGGATTTTCCTTACCCCTTTATGTAGAAGAGCTACAAGAATTAGGAAGGATTGCTTAAATTGTCACCCGTTGTAGTTCCATGCTCACTTTCACTTGGTGCACATAGTCGATCCTCAGAAACAAAATAATTTTGAGAAGAAAGAATTATTGAAGTTTCAGTTCAGACATGCTTATATAAGCTAGCAACAGCTGCTCACTTCTCAAGCAGTAATAACTAGGTTATAACCCCCATATAGTTCATAGAGAGCCCAATGCTTCAGAGGAACATGTTGCCTCCATCTTCAGGTCAAAGGGTAATTTTATGAGAGTTAAAATTAAACAGAGACAGTTTAAGATGGGTGGTAGTACTATTTACAGGACACCTTTTCAAACTGGGATGGATAGAAGAACCTGCTTGTGAAAGGTGCCTGGAAAAAGATGAATGACCCACACACATCCTATGTGATACTGAGGCTACAGCTTATTTAAGATTTGGTCACTTGGTCCAGTTCTTTATAGAATCAAGGGGGTAGGGGAAGTGAATGGACAATAGAGCATTGAAGGTCTCAGTGCAAGGGCCATATTACTGTGACCCACATTGTATTCATTATGAGACATCCTTTTTGTGTCTTGCTGTATGTCATAAGATAACTGTTATACAAACCTGTACATAAAAAACTTTATTTTCTTATCTTTCACCACAGGTTTTCACTGCATGCAGTCATTTGCAGGTGCTACACACTAAGATGGGGGCATGCGATAGCGCAGTCGATTGAGGCACTATGCTACAAGCCGGAAGGCCGCAGGTTCAAGTCCCAATGAGGTGGATTTTTTCAGTTGTCCTCATCCTTCCAGCTGCACTATGGCCCTGGGGTCATCTCAACCTCTAACAGAAATGACTACCAGGAATCTTCCTGGGGGGTAAAGGGCAGCCGGTGTGTAAGGCTGACAGCCTCACTGCCATCTGTGAGCTGATTGTGTAGATAATGTGGGTCCTTCAACATTTCATGACCCTATGGGCCTCCTAGGCCTATTACAGGGATAGCTTTACCTTCACACAAGAAGTTGGCTGAAAAATATGAGGGCTGTACATATAAAGTTGTTGAAATATGGTAATGTGTAAGAATGCAGATGAAACAATAACAGTTGGTCATGTTTGAAAGAGTTTTGCAGTCACCTGAGTACAATAGCATTTATTCACATTACAATAGATCTTCAGTGCAAGAAGTAGCATGTGTGATACGTGATAACCCTATATACCTGTGTATTACGTTCTGCTGTGTTTCTCCTCCAGTTTTGCTTGTATGTCCTGATTCAAATCAATTTAAATTTATTTACTAGTATTGTTTTGTTTTGGGGGACTTGGAGAATTTCTGATGTGTTCTACTTTCTCAAATTAAATGCGTTTTCCAGCGTTTGGTGATATGCATTTGCTGCCTAAAACAAATTTTTCTGTAGAATTCAGCACTGTGTATTCCTTCATTATCGGTTTGTGTGTTGATTTTTGTTTGTATATAGACAGCCCCTTTAGTTAAGTCAGTCTAAATTATACCTTACAGTTTTTGTTTTGGGGACTTAGTAAATCGTCTGATATTTTGTTGGGGAGTGGCTGGATATTACTATCTGGGCTAACAAAAATATGCAGAGGACCTCAAGTTTTGGCAGTCTGTATGGTTAGATTAATGTTAAGGGAAAGGGAGGAAATGTGCTCACAAATGGAGTATGAAGTATGCAGTTGGAATTGGGGAAAGCAGTGAATGCTTCAAGACTGATCTGATATTTGTATTTGTTTATATTAAGTATTAGAAATTTAGGTCATTATTGGGGTTGATGGTAGAATTTGACTTACTAATGTAGTAAAATGTGTTTTAGAAGATAATTGGTGCAGTGGTGCGGTTTAATGTATATGCTTGAAGGAAATGAAGCGTGCGGAGTGTAACTGATGGGTATGTTTCAGGAAGCAATGGGTATTTTTTTTCCAAGAGTTGATGGTGCTTGTTCTATGACTTTATGACATCATATCCGGTTTCTTGCTGGTGGATAATGTCATTTGGATATTCGCCATATTGGCAGCTTATATATATATGATTTTTTAGGGCATTTGTATAATGTCATTGTTTTGCAGTGTGCAGTATTTATAAGGTACATTTATTGAGACTATATTGTCGCAAAGGGTTGTACCACCGCAAGTAGTTTTAGGAACCCTGAGTCTGATGTATCTACTAAAATCTATAACGTGTCAAAAAGTTGACCTGCTTCCACTTAAAAATGTTATGTCTACCCCTGCAATCTTCATAAATCAGTGGAGTCCTGGAGTATTTCGTCCAGGACCTATCCTTCAACCTACGCTGGTGTAACTTATATTTGTCAGGGGTTCGTGTCTCGAGACATTGGGCTGCAACCATAGTTTAGATAGTTTTAAGAACAAGAGAAGAGTTGAAGGGTGCATTTTTCTCTGTAGTGAGTATTTGCTCTTTGTGGTTGGAATACACGCTCAGGCAGCCAACAGACAATCCACATTGCTGAATTATTATGCTACCGCTGGGTCAACGTAATTCAGTCGATCCAACAACATCTTGGGTCAATACAGCGACATTTTTGGTGTCAGATGTGGGGTTGTAAATCTGCGAAATGAACGAATTCTGCAGATTTTATCAATAAAGCTAGAGGAAGAACTCCTTGGGGTCACGACAAATTCTTCCAACTTTCCTTTTGTAGAAATAGGAGAGTCATTGACTGGAATCATCAAGTAATTTCTACCTGCTCGTTTATGTTCAAAGAGGTGGCAGGAGTCATTAGGGACTCAAATGCAATTTGCGTAATAGCTAAGGAAACTGGATTACATCAGCTCCATAGAGTAGCAAAGAATATATAGGAAATAAAAATTTCATACAGTCATCACATTTAGCGTACAGCCTACTGCATGTTGTAGCCAATTTGTTGTGCATCACGTGATGACGGCTTGCGGCCGAAACGNTTACATTCATCACATTTAACGTACAGCCAATTTGTTGTGCATCACGTGATGACGGCTTGCGGCCGAAACGTGCAGCGAGAGATAAATAATCGATATATTTCTTAGTATAACTTTATGTGATACTTGTTTATGACGCACAGTCGAAGAGTAAAGGAAGCAAGAAACCAGCGGAAGGAGGGGTAAAGGTTAATTCAGACTGAGTCACCGTCATAAGAACCTCAAATCCTGCAGACATATCAATAACTGATCATCATAACACAAAAAGCAAAAACTCCGTGGCTTTAGTCCGCAAATACCGACCGAGCGACCGCCACTTGTCGGCGAATTTAGTGCCAACTTCAGAGAATAGAGGGTGTCTCGTGGTGAGCGCAACGGATCCCCATGGCTGTTAATCTCGGTTTTCTAGACCGGAGCCGCTATTTCCTTGAAGTAGCTCCACAGTTATCCTCACGAGGCTGAGTGGACCTTGTTCCAGACCCACCACTTCTCAGAAAATCTGGTAGCGCCGGGAATCGAACCTGGACCTCTTGATCTGTAGCCAGGAACTCTGACCTCTAGACCACAGAGGCGTTCCACTTCAATTATATATATGACTCACAGAAACATGTAGTTTTCCAGAAATTCGCGCCTACAGATTGAACCGAGCGATTCCTTGATTAGCCCTGAGATGAAGATGTCCCTTAATAGAATTTCTACTGACTTTTGATTCTCACGGAGAACACGGTTTGAAGTTGAATGCGATGTGACATGGCTCCTACGGTTCCACCACGCAGTTTCTTGATGAACACTGAGATGAGAATGTCCCATAGTTAACCTTCACCCAATGCATAATTTTCATGGAAAACATTGCTATTGGGAACATGTACCGTGTTGTCACGACACTTTTAATATGAATAGTTGGGTCCTTTGTCACGACGGCATGGCGCGTCCTCAGATTGCGGATGGAGGAGACGGCCTCCAGACATGGAGGGAAGCTGCGAATATATTGAATAAGCAGTCGCTAACAGCCGGCAAGGGGTGGTACTCCAACTTGGGGGTTGGGCGTGGGGCTAACAACTCGCCATAAAAATAAACTTTTTACGAAAATTATCTAAGAGAGATAGGATGGGATGGGTTGGATTGATCTGGCTCAGGATAAGGACCACTAGAGGGCTCTTGTGAACACGGTAATGAACATTCGGGTTCCATAAAATGCTGGGAAGTTCTCGAGTAGCTGCAGAATTGGCGGCTTCTCAAGAAGGGCTCAGCTCCGTGAGTGAGTGATTGAGTGATTACGGTGAATACATACCGTAGTCGAAGTATAATACAAGGTCGCCTTCAAACTGAATTGTGTTTTTCACGGAAATTATGCGTCCGTCGAAATCTTTTCAATGGATTATGAATTCTATATTTCAGAGTCATATTGTGTGTGTGAAAATAGTATTTATTCTGTCCCACGATTCGTGTATGCAATCTTCATATATTATTTTTCATGTTTCAGGGCTTTATGGCCATCGTCAAGTAAAATACAATTACATTTACACTATGATTTTCTGCTGTTTTCACTTACACTGGTTAATGTTTACAATTGGGGAGGTCGTACGTGTTGTTTGTTAATGTCAATGCAAAAGTATACAATTATATTCAACATATTGAAATATTAAAATGATAAATTATTAAAGTGTGTAATTTGTTGTGATGTTATTAAACATTGAAACTGTGTTTATTTCTGGATCACTGGAGGGGTGTTTTTTCTTTAATACCAACATGTAAAATTATGTTACAATATTAAAATATTAATGTTTCTATCGTTATAGATGGTGTCGTTAAATAGTGTTGTTCTTGGATCAAGGGATATTTTCATGTCGCTAAAATTATGTGTTGAGTAAGATTCCATCGAGGAATCGTGATGGAGCTTTTATGTACAGATTTATGAACAATGTGTATTTATATGCATACGCCTCTGTTATGTTTGTGCTTGAGATTACCGTAAAGCAGGTTGGGGGTCAGGAAAAGTCTGTGTATAATGTGTGTGCGCGCGCATGTGAGATTATCTTAGGGCAGTCTGAAGGTATATGTACGTTTTCGGATGCTGTGTGTTGGTGTGTGCATACGTGTAAAACTGGAGATGGTTTTAGAATATTGTGGTGTATTTACTCCATGCGAGAACTGTTCAGCTACAGAAACAGCCGTTGCTAAGTAATATATGAACGCAACAATAGAGCAACATGGTTATGCAATCCGTTTCTAGGCAACGGCTCGTTAAACACAGTTCCACGTACCGGACCGTGATATGCAACGCGGTAACGTCATCAACAATATAGTCTGTTTTTCGTGGGATCTGTGCAGAATGATTATAAGTGAACTCAGAAGCTAGGAGCCTCCCAAGATTAAACTTGGCGGATGTCAAACATAGACGGTTCAAGTGACTAGACTGCCGTTGTAGCGGAAGCTACTAGAAATGGGGCAAAACCTGCTGTATACAGAACCTGGACTGACAGAGGCCTTCTATATATTGTATATACATTTTTAACACGTTTAGCATGTAAAATGTAAACATCTTTTGCATTCTGACAAATTACTTACTACTACAGACAATGACTATGACGAAGGAGGGCTCCTCACAATAACAAGACTGTAACTGTAAAACAGTAATAAATATCTGGTCGTGAGCCCAACCAAAACTGACTGGCTGACTGACTCACTGACCGTCAGCCAGTCTGGCTGGAAGTGAAGGAAACGAGGGATGGTGCTATGGTCCCTGCATCTAAGGAGGAAGGGAAGGGTATAGAGTAGCTTGGTCTTCTTCAGCCACCTGCTCACGTTGCTTCCTCGCTGGCGCATTTTTCTGTCCTGTAGATGGAGGCGGTACGTTCCTTCGAAACATCGGTCTGCACAAGATATACACGGCGCCACATCCCAGGAGACGGCATTCTTCATAGTCACCGCCGTGAAAACCTCAAATCTTACACAGTAAGAGTCTTCTTTATGGGAGTTACGTAACGTGTAAAGGTTCGGCCACACAGAGCGCTACGCTGTGTTCGCTACGTACGCTGTGTACACTCTGCGACGCAGCTAACATAGGGAACATAGCGTACGTAGCGTACGGAAGCCTGTGTGGCCAGTCACATTGGCAATAAAGGGAGATTTTTTTCTGTTCGTATAGCGAACATAGCGTACGTAGCGCTCTGTGTGGCCGCACCTTTAGAAGTTATACTTTGTAAGTTATGTGTAACAACATCTTTATAACTTCGAAACGTCCATTGCTATTGTGTCCATCACATCTGTTGTACTTCCATTTGTGACCAATTTACTGACTCTTCCTCGTAGATAAAAGGTTAAAGTAAAGTTATCTCTCTGCTCAATTAAATATAATGTCATGAAACGGAAGAATTAAAAAGTAAGGCTACAACGTAGTTAATCATCACATGGAAATGAATTTGCATGATCTGGCAGTATTAACAGAACCATGTTCTCTTTCACATCCTTGTATATGCGACAGAAAATTTTTGGGGCATGGTCAAAGGATGAATCTCTCTCGTTATGTTTTACATGAAGCTAGCTGATTCCAAGAAAAACTTTCAAGCTTTTATTGGATGCAGAAGAGAGAACTTGTTTCAGTTTCTTTCGCTTATAGTGATCTGGCAGTTAATTTCTAACCAGACTTCAGCATTCGCCACAGGGAATTAGGTCATCATATATCGCAGCAGGTGTGTAATGTTTGCTCGGGTGAGGGCATTTCTACCAAAGGAAAACACGTCGGTGCTTAGGAATCGCGTAGATTGTACCAGTTGATGCATTGTGTAAGATTTGGGGTTTTCATGGCAGTGTCTATGAATCATACCGTCTTCTGGGATGTGCACCGTGCAGATCTTGTATGAACCGACGTTTCGGAGGAACGTATCGCCTCCATTTTCAGGGTAGAAAAATCCGCGAGCGAGAGACCAGCGTGAGCAGGTGGCTGCATACTGATCCACCAGTCAAAAATGTAAACTGTTTATACTGACGAGGATAGGGAAGTGTGATGGGCTGTTTTAAACCTGATAATGAAACTTCGGGTTCCATAAAAAAATTGTGAAACTATTTGGTTAAATAAGATATATTTCTTTCTGAAGACCAATTTTGCTCTAAGGAGTTAGACATATTCTTAAGAAAATTGGTTAACACGCTTAACTTTTATTTCTGGTAGACAGTAAGAAATCAGAGGAAAAGTTAAACACCTCGCCAAGAGTTTTGCGGAGAAGAGGAGGTTTAGCTCCACTCATTTCTAACCTTAGCAATAGATTGACGTGAGCGGTCATTTACGCTCCCTCGCTGTATTCTCGGGGAAGTATCTTCTGACACCCATTAGCTAGGAGGGTGCGTGGGTCCCAGAATTGGTGTGGGTGCTGTAAAGAGACAAAGCTCTGTTTTTCTTCCGGGAATGGAACCAAGACCCTTCGCTCATCAAGTCCGTAGTGTGTTCGTTGTAGCAACTAAAGTATTGCGGAGATAAGATATGAAACAGAACTGTCATGAGGGTATGTGTTGTACTAAGACAATAGTTCGCAATTAAGAAAAAGATAGCAACCCTGCGTAGTGTGTTGGGTCACGTACAGAAGAAGGAGTTTGGCATTGGAAATAGGATATGCGATGCGAGGTTATTTTCGATTTTATGTAAGTCGAAAGTTCGAAGCGGGTCTTTTATGTGAATCTTTCTTTTGTGTTCCATTCAGAAACAGTGAACTTCAGAACGTCCACGTTGAAACTTCATGGCTGTGAGAATGGTACAGTCACATGAAATCATGGGAGGGGAAACAAACAAAATCCGTGGCCTGTGGTCCGCAAGCGAACTATACCGACCGAGCGACCGCCGCTTGACGGCGAAGTTAGTGCCAACTTTAGCGGATAGAGGGTGTCGCGTGGTCAGCCTAACGCATCTTCATGGTCGTTAATCTTGATTTTCTAGACCGGAGCCGCCATATCCTTGAAATAGCTCATTAATTATTTTTACGAGGCTGAATGGACCCCATTCTAGACCCACTACGTCTCAGAAAATCTGGTAGCGCCGGGAATCGAACCCGGGACCTCTGGATCTGTAGCCAGGAACTCTGACCACTAGACCATAGAGGCGGTCTAAATCATGTGGAACCTGATTTATTTATTTATTTTTGGCTTTTTAAGGCTAAGCTGTCAGTAGCTGAGGGCACGACGTCGAGTAATTTTGCATGGTAGTGAATAATGAATTGCGAATAATTCAGAGGAAAGTATTCGTCTCGTAATTTGAGATGATATCCCGGCATTTCTCTGGAGGTACAGAGTAAACTCACGGAAGACTTCGTGGTTCAAACCGGATATGTCTCGACAGTTTCCGCCTGAGCTAAGTTTCTCGGCGAATGTGTGTATTAAAATCACAGCGACCTGAAACAATTTTATCATGCAGAGATCTAATTCAGCAGCTAACTAAAAGCTGCAGCATCTTCCTTGAGAAGTTTCTAGTTACATAGCTGTTCAAGTAATTATTTTCTTTTATGGAACCCGAAAATTCATTGCCGTGTTCACAACAGCCCGTCACTTGACACTATCAGATACATCTAGACCATAGCTTCACACAATGTTTCTTTGAAGTCTATTTAATATTATCACACGATTTGTACCTGTGTCTTATATGCAGTCTTTTCTCTTGAGGTCTTCCCACTAGAATTTTGTGTGCACTTCTCGTCTCCCATGTGTGTTACATGTCCGACCCATCTCATAGTCCATGATCTGATCATCTTTATAATATTTGGTGATGAGTTCAAGTAATGTTGCTTTCCTTTCAGTTTAGTTCTTCGTCACCCTGTTACTCCCTCCTTCATGGGTCCAAATATACTCCTCACTACCCCCTTCTCTATCATCCCCACACGCAAAACCTTCGCTGTAATATACCCAGAGAATAATTAATATTGTTTCCTGGAAAGGATTAATGGACTTACATCTTCGGAGACATATCGTGTTGGATCCGGTCTGTATTCCTTGCCATGCCTGGCGCGCAGCACTAAATAAACCTGGTCTCTGACATTAAGGGTGGAACAGAGACTGAGGGTGTTTGAGAACAGGGTGGTGAAGAGAATATTTGGATCGAAGAGGGATGAAGTGACGGGAGGTTAGAGAAAACTGCATAATGAGGAGTTTCATAAATTTTACTCTTAGCCAAACATAATTGGAATGATCAAGTCAAGGGGGTAAGGTTGGAAGGGCATTTAGTACGTATGGGGAAAAAGTTCCAAAGTTAAAATACATGGAGCTATATTTCCATTTCCGCTTACGTCTTCAAATTTGAATTTATATTTTTCAGCGTCTCACGGCCATGAGCTTTTGGTATCCATAAAATATTGGGAGATTCTTGGGTAGTTGAGCGCCAGACGGATTCTCAAGTATAACTTTACCCCATGAAGTTAGTTAACGTGACGCTGAGTAAACAGGCAGTTCATGGAGCCTACTCTACTTTCGCACTATCCCCTAGCCTTGTCATGTTGCTATGTTAATGTCATATTTAGAGACTCTAAATTTGTAATCCGTCAGTAAAATGCAGTATAGTTTATGGGCTAGCTTACTGGACTCGAGAGTAGAAGGTTAGAAGGTCTAATTCTGCTTGAGATAAATCCCAGTTTATTCCAATTATGATCATATTATTCCAGCCGTACTCTGTCCGTGGGGTCGACTCAGCCTCTAACAGAAATCAGTACCAGGAATCTTCCTAACGTCTATATCAAGCTTCGCGAAAATCAGTCCTCTGA
The DNA here is from genome assembly GCF_002891405.2 of Cryptotermes secundus. Classification (NCBI taxonomy): domain Eukaryota; kingdom Metazoa; phylum Arthropoda; class Insecta; order Blattodea; family Kalotermitidae; genus Cryptotermes; species Cryptotermes secundus. The sequence continues at coordinate 128,021 of NW_019739237.1, forward strand.
TTAAAAAAATAATATGTGGGAAGAAAACAGACGGNATTATGAGAGGAAAAGGTAAAATCCCTGTACTTAAGTAATTATGCATAATGCCATGAAGATGTATGGGGGAGTGGAGGTATAACTTCATCATTCTTGAACTCGGCACTAGATGGAGGTCAGTGGTGAGCTTCACCCTCCTGTTGCTTTATCCCCGGGGAAAGTATTTCGCGGTGTCCATATTATAGGAGGCAATTTGGCCCCCAGAGTCGGTCTGGGGCCTGTGGAATAGGGAAAATCTCTTGCCCTTGCTGAGAATAGAACCTCGGTCGTCCAGCCAATAACCTGTCGCTATATCGACTGAGCTATCAAGGCTCAAAAGCTACTATGAAAACGTATTAATATAATTCTGTTGAAAATCTGAGTATGGAAACAATTAACCAAAAGAGAACACTGTATGTAAACGAGTAACCGAGAACAATATGTGTTGCTACTGCGGGACGTGTTTTAACCATCAAACATAATTACATAAGATGCCGCTTGGAGCTCTGTAAGCAGCACGTCTGCCCAGAGACCTCTGCTGGCATTTGCACGCTCTTCAGAGCGAGTAATTGAGTTTTTCCTGCCTTTCAAAAGTTTGAAAAGAATTACGCTGTAAAAGGAAATTCATTTTGTAGTTCCCAATTACTTTAACGATGCTTTTGACGAAGTCTGCTGGACTTTGCCTTGGGTTTGGTACTCTCCGAAAGTGTTTTCTCTACATGTGAGGTTCAACAGAAACCCGCTCGAGGGTGATTACCCGATATTTCATTGATCAAACCGCCTATGGCAGACATCACTCATAACTGACTCATGCGTCCTGTATGTTATCAGGCACTGTTTTCCTTTCCCTACAAATTGAATACTCAGTCATCCACTCATGGATCAGAGCCCTTCTTGAGAGACGGCTAATTGTGCAGCTACTCAAGAACTTCCCAGAATTTTATGGAACCCGAAGGTTTATTGCCGTATTCACTGGTCCCTATGCTGAGCCAGATCGATCCAGTCCATAGCATCCCATCCTATCCGAGATATATTTTAATATTTTCCACCCACCTACGTCTTGGTTTTCCCAGTGGTCTCTTTCCTTCTGGCTTTCCCACCAATATCCTATATGCATTCATCTTCTCCCTCATTAGTGCTACATGTCCTGTCCATCTCATCCTCCTTATATAACTCTAATTATGCTTGGTGAAGAGTACAAATTATGAAGCTCCTCATTACGTAGAACAATTGAATTAGTGTTTTTATGTTGGTACCATGTGGAGAATTTGTCTCTCCAGTAATGACTTTTATTCTGACAGTTTTCTGGTGCAAGTCCTCATATGTGTAGAGTTTTTTAATGTTTTGTCTTAGCTCTCACAGATGCTTTGTGCTGTGCTTGGCTTGTATACCCTTTTGGGTGTTGGGACAGTTGTCAGTATTCGTAGGGAACCATACAAAAATTATAAAAGTTATTGAAGAATGTTTGGGTTTACTAGCGAGATAATCATTCTGTATAATCAGTTAATTTTCCTATTGTGATACAAATATCAAACTCCCAATTCGATCGTATATCCTTTATTTTACTCTTTATATCTGTTTATTTTCTGAATTTTTATGTTTTACTTGTAGTTTATTACTTCGTAGCTGCACAACGCGCTGTAAAGGTCTTTCCTACGGCCTTTACTTCTCTGCCTTTATTTTTATAAATCGGTCGTTGGTATTGCGGAAACGTCTTGTTCATGACATCGACAGAATTAACGAAGTTGAAATAGACTAGATCCCAATTATCATCGCCCCAGACTATACTGTCTGTTGCCTGCGGAAATCAATGTAAAGAATCATTTCCGAAACTCAGCAACAGTTTCCAAGACTCGAGGGAATTGTAATTTTTATCTTAAATCCACGATAGGAACGTCACTGTCTCCCCCATCTGTTGCGGGGCGTCTGTTCAGAATGAAAGAGATGAAGCAGTCAAGTGTGTATATATACATTTCATATTGACTTCCGTTGAGTGAATACACTAACTTCATTCTCTCGTCCACGTACTGCTCTTCCTGTTGCTATCGAAGTATGTTAATATATACACAGTAAGGATTCACTTATTTACTCACTTTCACTTTTTCTTTGGCTTTAGGGACTTCTAAGAAGTTTGGCCTCCTTCACAACAGATGTATCTTATTCTCTATTATTTGCTTCTTCCTCCATCTTGTAAATCTAGTCTCTCGAAAATCATTCTTTGCATATTTTAGTCTGAAACTTCCCACTTAGCACGGATTTATTTACCTACACTAGTGTAATATCCGTTGAAAATTCAACAGACAGTCGTATCATTGCTTACATAAGCTTTCGTAATGTTATCTTCCCCTGATCTCTGCAATAGCCGATCACAGTAGTGATTCCCAGTGTTATTTTTGGCTCCTTTACAATTCATTGTCAGAATTAACAGAATTTTAATGGAATTCGAGTGAGCCTGGCATGGTGAGGTTTACAAGAATGGTTTCTGAAGAGGTTTGTCTTCTTGGATATAACACAGTGTAGTCAATCATCGTTTCGGAGGAACACATCTCCTCCATCTACAGAGTAGGAGAGTCTGCTTACTGCCTACTTTTTGCTTGGCTTAATCTCAGACCATAGTATCGAGATGTTCCTTCGAAACGTCGACTGACTCACCGGACTACACGATGTTACATCTCAGAAGATAGAACTTTTAATAATCACCGCTGTGAAAACTTGAAATCCATCAGAATTATCTCTGTGACGCTGAGAAATACAAAGGGCTATAACAGATTGGTTTTCAACTTCCTCTCGTGAAGGTTGAATTTAGAGGAAGAAATGTGTTACGTCACATGAGTTGATCCATTGAACAGTCTCATCTCACCCACGCAAAGGTCTGAGGATCAGATTGCTGGGAGGAAAGGCTACTATTCTCGTAAGTTATTTGAGGCATTTGCTGTCAGTTCCTTTTTCTATAAGTCGCAGAAAGGCGGAAGCAAATATTTGGTAGCTACAGATTGAACCAATGGCGATTTGGAATCCCTGCCAGACATGGAAAATTTCCTTCTTTTCGTCGCTGATTTTACTCATTTATTTTTGGGGTTCAATCATGCACAAATATCACTTATACGATCCATATATTGAGGGGGTATCCATGAAAATGCACTTTGAGAAGGACGAAATGAAATCCTTTGGATTTTAGCAAACGTACGTTCACATATACACTTCATTTTATATATTAAGGCACTTTCATTTATTATACTGGAGTTTAAAACTTAGAAAACTCAGTATAATTGGCTGCATTTTTCTTTAGCTGTTGACATGATGGCGTTAGCGGCGGGGAGAGAGGTAGTACATCGCCTGGAACCGCCATTCACTGGTTTCTCATCTTTCTTTTTCTGTGACTGTCGTTTGTTTGGAAGCATCAGATTAGCAACGATTTCGAGTGACATCTTTGATGGAGACTAGATACTAAACACACAGTATTTTTCTTCGTTGAAAGGCGGGTAGTTTATTAGTGTGCCTTGGTGAGCATTAACCGGTTTTCTTTGCTGCAGCAGGAGTGTTCTGAGTGAAATAGGAGTCACACCGTAAGTTAAATTTGATATTTGATCCTGGAGATTCACATTTGTCTAAACTAAGCGTTACAATGAAGAATAATCGTGACTTAAATTATGCTACCATGTACACGATGGCTGTTATCGCCATGTTTATTACAAAATTATTCCTTGTACGTGTACTAGACCTTGTGAGTATGTATGTGTAAGGGGTGGACCATAAAATCCGGCACTTGCACCATGACCTTCAATGATCTATTGTGTTTCCCCTTTTGGTTAGTCCTCTATAAACCTTACAATTCGAATGAAATGTAGGACTTTATTTATGGGGGTGTCATAATAGTCATTTGGTTCCATAAAAACTGACCCAGGTAACGAAATCTTAAATAAGCTATGGCCTCACAATCACATAAGGTATGTGTGGCTGATTTGTTAGTAGAACTTACTTTAGCATAACGCGAAACAAATCATCTTCGTTATCATTTAGAACCGTGTTTCTCAAACTGTAGTCCGCGGACCACTGGTGATCTGTGACCGTCCAATGACCGAGTGACTTGGAATTTGCTGCTGTTATTCAACATGGTGATTCTCGGTTCCGACTCCCACGAGACTCATGACCATATTTTACTGCCTGACGGCTCTCGGAGCCCTCAGACTCTATTCCTGGTTGCCGCGTCGGCAAGATTGTCCGTATTATTACATAGTCTTATTATCATTTAGTAAAAAAAAAAATAATTTAAAAATGTGTTGAATTGTTTAAAAAATACTTTAAATTGATGAATAGAATTAAGTTCAATGTTTACGTTTAATGGGAATGTTACGGTAGCTAGGTGGTCATCATGTACGCCGATCGCCCATGTAGTGGTCTGCAGTTGCCGGAAGTTTGAGAAACAGTGTCCTAGAACGATTAATTTTACTAGAGTTTGTCAAATTCGTAGGCTGAATTTAGAATTGGCCCTTCCATATTTTGTTTGGTACACCACTTACGCCTTTCGACGTGCTTGTTAAAATAACAGGTACAAGGTTTTTGTTAACGACAGAGCTGAAACATACCTTAAGAATCTGACCATAACTCCATGGCGCAGAATCTTTCTTGTGAAGCTGACAGTCGCCCAATTCATCAATAAATTACTGTAATTTATGGAACCATTAGGTTCATTACCATATTCACAAGAGCCCAACACTGAGACACATGAATTCAGTCCCCACCCAGATAAACTATTTCTTTAAGATTCATTTTAATATTATCCTAACATCTACCCTAAGGTCACCCGAATGATTTTTTCCTCAGGATTTTCGACATAACTATTATACGTGTTTATCGTATCTCTTATAAAGGTAGATAAAGGCAAAGTTATCCCTGGGCTTAATTAATAAATCACCACGGCATGAAGACGTATAAGGGAGTGGAGGTGTATCTCCAAGAATTTTGACTTCGGCACTAGATTGAGATGAGTGGCGAGGTTCACGTCCTGGCCAATTTTACTCTGGTACCGATTGCATAGGATGTTGGGTAGGTCTCAGAGCCAGTCTGGACGTTGTGGCGTAGAGAAATATCTCTTGTGTCTGCCGCGAACCGAAGCCCTATCTCTATGGCTCGCCCTGTCCATCTCATTCTCCATAATTTAATAACTCTGATGGTATTTGATGAAGAGTTTAAACGCTGGAGCTTCTCTGTATAGTATTCGTCTGTGAATATACGAGTAGGATTTATGATTTAGGATATTAAATCACATCCATCATGTTAGGGACAAATGTACGGCCATCATCTTAGAACTTCCCCGTTTGACTGACTCTCGCCCTGCGGCTATGTCTGACTCAGTCTCTGGAGGAGACACTTGGCCTAATGTCCTTGCCCGACACGCATCGCATAGAATTTGTTACCTGCAAGAGATAAAGCGGGTAGCCTGAAACAGGTGTAAGCCTATTAACTCTTGTGTGTTGTTTGTAGGGCATTGTATAGCTGACCATTGGCCTCCGTTCTAGTGTCCAAGTGAAGAAAGCGTAGAGTTATACCTCCACTTCCCCATATATTTTCATGGTGCGGGGACAGGAAGTTGCAGAAAACTGCATAATGAGGAGCTTCATAACTTGTACTCTTCTCCAAGTATAATTAGAATGATGAGCTCAAGGAGGATAAGATGGGCAGGGCATGTTGCATGAATGGGGGAGAAGAGGATATTGGTGGAAAAGCGACCACTGGGAAGACCAATGCGTAGGTGGGTGGAAAATTCAAAAATGTAATTTGGAGAGATATGACGGGATGGTATGGATTGGATTTATCTGGCTCAAGATAGGGACCAGTGGAGGTCTTTTTTAAAAATGGTAATGAACCTTCGGGTTCCATAAATTGCAGGGAAATTCTTGAGTAGCTGCAGAATTGGCGGCTCCTCCAGAAAAGCTCAGCTCCATGAGTAAGTAAGTAAGATGCCCGCGCCATAGCTCAAGCGGTTAGTCGCTGGCCTCCCACCGCGGCGGCACGGGTTCGATCCCGGGTCTGGTCAAGTGGCTCTGGGGCAGGTATTCTCCGAGTACTTCGGTTTCCCCTGCCAATCTTCATTCCACGAATTGCTCTACAATCACACTCACCTATCATCTGGGGCTGGTACAATAGGCCAGAAGTGGCCGCAGTACAAGGGACTTAGTCCCACCCCACTAGCAAAAAAAAGTAAGGCGCTTAATTAAGCACATGGAAAACTTTTCCTCTAGCCTGCGTTTTACGTTTCCATATTCGCGAAGACGTTACATAATTGCAGGACATAGGCAGGCGGGCTAATGTTCTTGATGTGTAGTAACTAACAGTACGTTTATCCAGATGAAGCGTTTCTAATAATGAGAATTATGTTTGTGGATTGCAAATTTATGGATTCATCTTCCACCTCCTCGTTGTCTGGTTTAAATCATGCAAAGTAGATGCAGGAGTTCTTGCTGAACAAGTGCTCGACGCGTACAATGGCGGGTTTAATCTGAGTGACAGCATCAAGGCCTATTCAACCACCGGACCTCACCCCACTGGATTGCGCAACAAAAACAAGTACAATCTTCTCTCGTTTCTCTTTCCCTGATTTCGCCTAGCAGTTGTGTACGTGCGCGCGCATGCATGCCCGAGCATGACCAAGCACGTCGGCTCAGGCGATAATAACTTTAAATTGTGTTCATGAAGTACAAGTTTCGAATCTCAGCAGGGACACCGCTTAAATTTACTGAGGTTTAACGTGATTTTACTCATTCCCTTCGTACAAAAAACAAGGTATAAACTAGAAACAGTTCGCAGTCGTTTCTTTGCACATCACTTTTAGTTCATTATTCACTAATCGTTTTATATTCGGCACGTTGCAGTCTGAGCTGCTCGCCGTGGTGTCAGATGAACCTTAAACAGAAAGACAGGTGAATGTACGGCACATGTTTTCCTTCATATGGTAAGTATTTATGACCCGATAGAACATCAATTTAGGCCACGACCTCTGCCTTTGACGTCCCAGTTCATTAGTCACTGATTATGTTATCAGTCAACTGTAAATTGTCTCGGTTACTAACTGCTTCGTTAGAATAACAGCAAAGGTAAAGGTAAAGTTGTCCCTATGCTTAATTAATTAAGCACCGCGCTATGAAGACGTATGGGGGAGTGGAGGTATAGCTCTACCATTCTTGACCTCGGCACTAGGTGGATGTGAGTGATCAGCTTCACGCTCCGACTGCTTTACCCCGGCGAAAGCGCCTCCGTCATCCATTAAATAATAGACTGGGTGGTCCTCAGAGTCGGTTTGGACGCTGTGGAGAAGAGAAAAATCTCTTGCCCCCTGCCGGGAATCGAATCTCGGCTCTCCAGCCCATAGCTATACCGACTGAGCTATCCTGGTTCCTTGTTAAATTAACAGTAAATAAATACTTAAATAAATGAAGGGATAACTAAATGGAAATTGTGTGTTGTTGAATGTATAATCCTGCAGTCTGTTACTTTTCGTCTTGTATAGGGGACATAATGCAACACACCAGGTTACAAATTATTAAAAAGATAAAGATATCCCTGTAGCAGGCCGCGGAGGCCCATAGGGTTGTGAGACATCGAGGTTCCCACATTTTTTAGACAGTCGGCTCACAGATGAGGGTGAGGTCAGCATAACGCGCTGACCGCTCTTTACTCCCAAGAAGATTCCTGGTACTCATTTCTGTTAGAGGCTGAGTCGATGCCATGACCATAATGCGACTGGAATGATTAAGTCAATTGAAAATTCAAATTATATCACCGGGAATCGTACCAGCGACCTTCCGGGTTGTAACTTAGTGCCTCAACCACCAACGCTACCGCGTGCCTTGGGCACACCGTGGAATAATGTGACGTCCAGAAAGGCAGAAAATGTGACATTAACGACGCTGAAGTATGTATACCGTGTGAGGATTCCTGCAGGACCTACTCCCGTGGAATGCGGACCTGAATAGGATGAATCTGACGAGGAAGGAGCTACCACCAAGCGAGGACGGCGGGGTTATTGATGTGGCTGAGACATCCTCCGCACCACACAAATTCACCCCTTCCCTTTCTCCAGCTGTGAAATGGTGTTTTCCGCATGAAATCCCAAAAATGGAAAATAAAGCTGAAAGCTTAACGTATGCCGTGGACAACGTAGGCGGCCGGAAGGTTAGGGTCTAAGAGATTGTAATGTAAAAGGGCCTAGGTACCTGCACTTTAACTTGCGTCTCTTTCGCTGCCGCCTTGGGATGTTGACTGAGCTTGATTATTTTAGCAGTGTCACTCGGCACTGGAGAGAACCACGGAGAGCCGAAGAAGGAAGGGAAGGGAGAAGGAAACAAGATGGGAAGAAAGAAAGAAATAAAGAAATAATAAAACTGATAAAAAGTAAGAGACGGAAGGAAGAAAGGAAAGGAGAAGCAAGAAAAAACGACAGAAAAGAGAGTGGAGATGAGTGAAGAATTGAAGAGAGTTTGAGATTAAGAAATGGCGAATGTAAGGGAGAGTGGAAGGAAGAGGCGGAAGATGAAAATAAGAGAAGTAAGAGAAGAGGAGGTTAGTCGACAGCTTCTCACCGCGGTGGTCCAGGTTTGATCCCAGGTCTAGTCATGTGGGGTTTGTGGTGGCACTGGAGCAGGTGTTCAAGTACTGCGGTTTCCCCTGCCAATTCTCATTCCACTAAATGCTCCACATTCTACTATCATCCAAGGCGGGTACAATAGGCCAATTAGTGGCCGGCGTAGCAAGTGGACTCAGTCTCACCCAACCCGAAGAAACTAAAAAACAAAACAAAACGACAAGTTGTTAGAAGAACTAATCGCCTACTTTCCTTTGATACGATACGGACTGCATAGAATACGACTTCTCGAAAACTACTTCATTGCCGCGGGAACGTTACCTAGCAACGACAGGGGTATACACAGAAACACAGACACGGGTCCCACAATTCTTCTATTGTTACATTTATTTTTTTCCCACGGGAACTTGTTTATCGAGCCGTTGCATGGCAATGAAAGGAGTGATACATTTTTACAGAGCCGTTGCTTAGCAACGACAAGAGGCATACACATACACACAGATTGATTAGGGGGGAGAGAAAGAGAGAGAACCAGAAGGAGACAAAGAGAAGAAGGAAGATTAAAACTGAAAAGTGGTGAAAATAGGGAAGTTGGAAGGAAGAGATGAAGGGTGAAAAGACGAAAGAAAGGAGAGGAACAGAGGAAACAGAGAAGTAGTGAGTGAAACTAAGAAGCTATGAGGCCCTCTCTCGTCCCACCAGTCGGTACATATAACATAGATATAAGATAAAGCTGTCCCTATGCTTAACTAATTAAACACTACGCCATGAAGGCGTATGGGGATAGTAGATGTATAGATCCACATTTACTTGTCCTCAGTACTAGTTGGAAGTCAGTGGTCAGCTTCACGCCCTAGCCGCTTTAACCCTGAGAAAGTGCCCCCAGTACCCACTGGACTGGAGCCTGGGTGAACCCCAGAGCCAGTCTGGACGATATGGAAAATTGAAAATTCTTGACTCTACCTAGACCCGAACTCCGACACCTCGGTCTTCCAGCCCGTAGCCAGTCGCTCTACCGACTGAGCTATCCCGGCTCACGAAACAGCGTCATAAAGTAACCAGCGAGAAGATAACCAGATATCTGTCGGCGCAGATATCTGTGCAACAGGGAACAAAGCTCTGGGAGTTCGGCTTGGAACCGCGTGTTTGCTTTACATCGTCAGTACCGGTCCTGCGCCTTGTGGTTATGTTTCATCCATTGCTTTGTTTATAGAAAGTGAACTGCCGAACCCACCTTCTCCATTTACAGTGCAAATCAAGTCAAACCTCGTTTGAGTGCAATTTAGGGCCCTCACTCTACGTGGTGGGTGGTGTGGGTATCTGTTGCCTGTCTGTGATAATGTACGGCTTCCAGTTCGCACCGTTAGAAACGTGTCTGTAACTCAAACTCACAGATAAATGGCAGATTGCTCTGGTGTACACATGCTGTTCGTATATACTGTGACGTCATCCTGAAGGGCTATGGTGGGAAGTCAACTTTTTGTATTTTCTTGATATTAGCAGCGGCGACTATGAATAATGCGGTGGTCTGGGTTTTAACGGCATGCAATTTGGATAAAAACCGACGTTTCGGAGGAATATATAGCCTACATACGTTGAAGATAAGCCAAGAAGGAAACCAGCAGAATCATACGGAAAACTGTGATCAACTGTTTGCTACCTTCTTACACTCGTTTATTTTCACTTGGCTTACTGTTTGTTCCTGAAGCTGGAGACGATATGTTCCCCCGAACATCGATCTGCCTCAGATGTACATGGGCCAGCGCTGGCGTGGTTGAAAATTTTGTGATCTCACACTGACGTTGATACTGCAATCACTGTGACGGTTGACGTTATATTGAAATGGTTGTTTCTTTGTCTCTCGTTTTGAAAATTGCGACCCCAGGACAGGTTTCGGAAACAGTGTTTGGATTTTTTCTTATTAATTGTGACGAAATTTTGGAGATAAATAAACTGTATTCTATAGAAAGGGAACGAATTTTGTATTCCCAGTGGGGCTGCCTTCGGTTTTACACCGCTTCTGCATGACGGAACAGATAGTAATGCTGGGTAAGAAGAGCTTAGGTCAAATTATATCCATCTGGGATTATGTCAGAAGTAAATAGACATTTATCTCTTTCAAACACCATTAAAGCTTTACGCCTGTTCTGTACAATGAAGCAAATAGCCCGATACCTCTCTTAATAACATTTCTACAGAATGTGCTATTTGAAACGTAACCAAAATTTCAACAGTGTATGAAGGTTTCTGTCACATGAGATATAACTCTGCCTAGTTCCATGTAAGACAACCAGCGTTTCGGAGGAGTATGTCGCCTCAGTCTTGAGATTTGAGAAATAAATCAAGCAGGAAATCAGCATAAAACAGGTGTAGCAAGCAGAGTGGGCTTTCTACTGACTGCATAGCTCTTCATAACCACCTCTGTGAGAATCTCAGACCTTATGTACACCGTGTTTCATAAACGCTTCATAGCACATCATCTGTCAAAAATATTAGACTTCCGACATGTCCGTTGTAAACATTCCTTCTGTTCTGAAGTTTTGTTAACAATAGTTCTACTGTTGTCTTATTAGGTTCCTCCTTGTCAGGGTACGCATTGAGAAATGCTCACATATAGCAGCAGATAATGTAGATATGAAATTGTGTTCGAGAATATACATACACTAGCCTCGTGAATGCATCCTGCTCGTACCAGCAGAGGATTTATGTAACTGAAGACGACAACAGCCTACGAACCATGGTGACACCTATTCATGTCATAAGAGGAAAGATCGAAAAGTAGATTACATGACGGAATAACTTATGATTTCATTTATATATCATGGTTTGTAATTGTTCTTCGGGTTACAACTTAAATGACACACCCTGTATAGTATATTTTAGTGAACTTATACCCTTCGTAATCAAGATTATGGAAGGTATGCGGAGGAAAAAGAAAATAGGCAGGAAGTGGATTGAATGCAAGATATCTTACTTTCGCTGTTTTGTCGGGAGAAGAATGTTATGAATCTCTGCTCCGACGTAGATTAAATGAAGTGGAAACATGTCTGAAGTTAACTGAAATTGCAACGAGAATTCGCTAGAGAGAGACACAAAAAGAGGCTTAGAATCTACTGTCATGCCTACCCGGAAGTGGAATGCTGCTCATTCCTGAAGATAACTTATGATTCGGAAGATTTTAGATTGAGATGTCGTAAATTCGTATTCATTTCGCTGTAGCTGCAAGCCGGAAGGTCGCGGGTTCGAGTCCCGATGAGGCGGATTTTCTCAATTTATCTAATCCTTCCAGCCGCACTATGGCCCTGGGGTACCAGGAATATTCTTGAAGGGTAAAGGGCGGCCGGCGACAACCTTACCGCCATCTGTGAGCCGATTGTCTAGAAAATGTGGGAGCCTCGACGTTTCACAACCCGACGGGCCTCCACCGTCTGTTATAGGGATAGCTTTACCTTTTTTTTTATCTTATAGCAGTCTTTTACTTGGATGTAAATTGATTTGTCTAGGTTTATTTGTAGTTACATATCTACATAGGTATAGGATTTGAAATATGAGTAAATTGTGAAACAAGAACTGATACTTTGAAATGAGTCTATATAGAGATAATTGATTTTCTTAGAGCAGGGACAAAGATAAGTCTCCACTCCACAATTTCACCGTGTCGTTACTTTGAATTTCTAAGCTCTGAAATATTACACGACATTTTCGCATGCTTCTGTGTGCAGGTATTTGATCTTATTGGATCAAACATAACACAAATACTTGTACCTAATGTGTTGCACTTTTTGGAGTAAAAGTTGTGCCTGTGCTTAATTAATTAAGCACTACGCCATGAAGGTGTACGGGGGAGTGGATGTATAGAGCCACGTATTCTTGACCTCGTCACTAGTTGATGGTGAGTTGCCAGCTTCACGCCCCGGCCGCATTTCTCCCGATTTCCATTGGTTAGGAGGCTTAGTGGGCCACTGAACCCGTCTGAACGCCGTAGAAAAGAAACAATTGTCGACCCTACCGGGACTCGAATTCCGACTCCTCGGTCGTTCAGCTTGCAGTCAGTCGCTATACCGACTACACTATCACGGCTAACGAGTCTGTGTATGTAGGAATTTAATGTACTTGGAAGAGAGACAACTTCTGTTATTGTTTCTTGCCTATCATTAATTTAAAAAGAAATGTTTATGTGGAGAGAATAGATGTTTTTGGAACAGAGACAGCATGTACATTGTATGCATTCCTCTCAAGCTGTTATTACTTAAAATTCATAAGGACTGAAACAGGAATTGCTTTGTAAGATGAATAGTTTGCTTACATGATGCCTTAGCTATGATTGCTTTGAATTCGCAATATTCTCAAATAGTAGAGATGTTTCAATAAGATGTTTATGGTATGCATCCTGTTGTGTGTTGTACAATAACATGAAAAATGTCTTCTACACAACAATAATATCCACAAAATAAAGACAAATAGATACTATTGTATTGACATTTGTTTTATTATTATTATTAATAATAATTGTACAGGATTGTCGGTATAGTGACTGACTACGGGCTGGACGACCGAGGGGTCGAGTTCGAGTCCCGGTAGGGTCAACAACTTTCTCTTCTCCAAGTCGCCCAGACCGGCTCTGGGGTCCACCCAACCTCCTATCCAATGGATAAAGCGGCTGGGGCGTGAAGCTGACTACTCACCTCCAAGTAGTGTCAAGGTCAAGAAAATGTGGGTCTATACATCAATTCCTCCATACTCCTTCATTGTGTAGTGCTTAATTAGTTAAGCACAGGAACAACTTTACATACGTGTTGCGCTGCATGTTTCGACCTTTCCTAGTATATCATCAGGGTAGTCAAAAGAATATCAATTTAAATTCTTGAATTGAGTTGCCTTAATATAGATCCATATTTTACAATTTGGTTTTGTTTTTAATAGCGAATACACTTTTTGTAAATATAACCTAGCAATACACCAGAAAATGAAACAAACGTCGGTACTTTAGTATTTTGTAGATATTATTGTTGTGCAGACGGTCCAGTTTTTGCTATTGTTTAGATAGGAATTTGTGTTCAGGCAGTCGATGTTTTTGGGACAGAGATTAAGATACCTCCATCCTCTGTCAGTACCTGACATTGCTCTGAATTCTTCACTTCTGAATAAGTATAGTTAAAATGAAAGTGTTGTTTTTTCTTCAGAAATTTTATGTTTTTGTGACAGAGATAACATATACCTCCACCCCTCTCCCTTCCCCTATCATTACTCCGTATACGTAATGGTTTTCAACCTAAAGTTTCCACCCCTTCATTTGGTTGTGCAAGGAATGGCTCACGGTTTTATAGCGTTTTCATGAGTTTAGACTTGCTGAATTCTCGCTTGAATTACTTTGTTCCACGAACAGAGGAGAAACAGAGATAGAAATGCCAACTGTTTGAAGAGTATACCTCGAAGTGATTCCATGTTCATGTAGAGATCTCCTGGGGACCAGGAAATGCGACCGGAATTCGATTTGATTTATAACCCTCTGGGGCGAGAAACACATGTGGCCACTTGAGAAGCCACTCCATTCTTAGCAGGCAACCCCAATTTGATTTTAAGAAGCTCTACACCGCAATACACAATGTAGAGTCGTATCAATATTGCGACCGTATTTTTTATTATTATTCTTAGTGGGGTGAGACTGAGTCCGCTTGGTACGTCGGCCACTAATTGGCCTATTCTACCAGTCCCAGATGATATATCATGATGACTGTGGAGTAATTGGTGCAATAAGAACTGACAGGGGAAACCGAAATACTCAGAGAAAATCTGCCCCAGCGCCATTTTGTGTACCAGAAATCCCACATGGCCAGACCAAGTCCGAACCCGGGCCGCGTCAGTGGGAAGCCAGTAGCTAACCGCTTGAGTTATGGCTCAGCCTTGCTCATAAATTGCTTCGTTCTCATGGTGTGATGGGTTAAATTATGCTTCGAAGTATGTGTGATTAATATAGGGCGTGAGTTTCAGTTATAATATTGTGACAGGTGAACCCACTTTATAGAGAACTGTCACTTCCTAGGTGGCGCATTGTCAAGACGGTACGTGACAACCAGCGGCCATTGCTAGTCAACAGCTAGTAATTACTAAGTACCGAATTGTTTGAGGCAATAAATGACAACAACAGCGTCCATTGCAAGTCAACGACTAGGTAAACATGTATTCTCGTAGGAACAAGAAAGTTATTTGCATGACAGCAAGGAAACTGAATAATTCGGCAAGGTGTCTGCTATTCGGTACGCCAAGACCCTACCTCAGGGAGATTACACCAGATATAATGAAATCAGATGAGAGAAGTGTGAGCAAAGATAAGAGAGGAGCAGGTCAGAGGTCAGATCAGAGACGATGGGCTATTCAGTTAAAATTGTCTGGAAGAATTTATATCAGAGTAATTGTAGGGATTGTAAATGTAATTTTCCAATAAAACAGCTTCGTCTAAGACGCAAACCATTAGTTATTTGTCACGGATACCCGGACACGTGACAATATTTTGAATACCAAATTTGTACAATAGTTCTTTTAATTTCTTGGGGTGGCGTCAGACTGAATCCACTTGGCGCATTGTGCCAATATTTGGCATATTTTACAAAGAAAATATAATGAATTCATTTCCTTTTTACTTTATACTCGTCGGATATAACAAACAGTGTTTCGCACCGTCTCCATGTTCATAATCGTTGACTGATAAACAGGAGTACTGTACTCATCACAAAACACATGGCTTAACGCCTCAAATAATTAAGAAGTTATCGCTGTTTAACCGAACACATCAGATGTATGTATTATACAGCTTATAGGCCACATCATTTCTCAGCTTTGTACTTGTCAGAAGACTGGCTAAATTCACCGCTCGACTATAGACCCAAAACTGCTTTCGCATATGCGGCATCGTGAAAAGCAGAGAGATAATGTAATTGTTAGTGCTGTTAGATTATGCAGTGGGCATTTCCTCATGAGTTGTTCGCTAGATCAGCATCTCACAGCGATTCCGTTTCTTGTTCGCATTCCCAACTCGACAGCCCCTTGTATTGACGTCCCGCAGTACATCTCCATAGAGAGCTGCTACTCTCTGGGGCTCCGTAACTCAGCAGTAGTAGTTTGCTGCGAAGAAACTGTTCGTGGCAATAAAAATCTGTAATAGCTTTCACCAAGGCAGGATTCTAGAAGAAGGAATATAGGAAAGGTTAACGCACTTAATTTGTATTCGTTCGGCAAGAATAGTCTTGTTTAACGGCTCACTGCGTCCGTTCAGCACATAACGTCGCAAGAGAACAACTAGGAATTTATTTCCAGGCGTTTTCTATGTTGTCCGTGTCATATAAAAGGAAAGTGGACGATTATTTCTTCCCAGAAATTCGTCTTAAAAATGATTTGAGCATATGTACAGATGCTGGAAGCCTGGATAGCTCAGACAGTATAGCGACTGACTACGGGCTGGATGATCGAGGGATCGGAGTTTGAGTTCCGGTAGGGTCAAGAATTTTCTCTTCTCCACGTTCTCCAGACCGGCTCTAGGGATCACCCAACATTCTACCCAGCGGGTACTGGGGGCTCTTTCCCCGATGTTAAAGCTGCTGGGGAGTGAAACTGACCACTCACCTCCAACTAGTGCCTAGGTCAAGAAAACGTTGATCTATACATCAACTCCCTTATATACCTTCACGGCGTAATGCTTAATTAGTTAAGTACAGGGACAGTTTTACCTTATAGGTATAACTGTTGGAAGAAGGGATAGCTGAGACGACATAGCGACGAGCTTAGGGCAGGATGGCCGGGGTTCGATTCCCGGCAGAGACAAGATATTTACTTTTCTCTCTTCCACAGCATCTAGACCGACTCTGGGGCCTTATATAATTGATACTGGGGCTGGTTCTCGGGGGTAAAGCGGCCGTGGAGTGAAGCTGACCAGTTACCTCCATCTGTACCCCCTCTCCCCATATGTCTTGACTGTGTGGCACTTCATTAAGCCCAAGACAACATTACCTTTATTGGTATTTGTTAATATTCCTTCCTTTTTCTACTGTGATTTTTTTAAAATTCGGAGTAGACAGACACATAGGTCCCCCCCCCGCTCCGGAACCCATCCTGCTTTCTGGCCAGACTATGTACACGGTCAGGATACATATATTGTCGCATGTATGAGTAACTATAGACGGGGTTTGCATTGGTAATTAGATTTATTGACCACCTGCAGACCGTAACTACAAGCAACTACAGCGCTGTCGCCAATTCACACTCTCTGTAGTTCACCACAGCACGTACTGAGTATTATCAGTCTGCTGTGCCTTTGTCAGTCGTTGCTCGGTATCGGCTTCCAATGTGCGGACATTCCCGTTACTCTAGGTTCCCGAACTATCCCCGTGCATCAGCTACCAGCTTCTATTAACTACGCTACCGCGTGTGTCTCTGAAAAAAGGGTGAACTAACAATTGTCGTTTCATCCCTGAAGACAGCGCTCTTCACGCTGATGGATTTCTTGATCAGAGTTTGTGTATCGGCAACACATAGACATTGATCTTGGCAATTGTGTTTCCCCCTCAGTTGTAATGAGTTAGCGTCCCTGCGGAACATGTTGGGATTTTTCTCTTTTCTTTCAAACTTTTCCTCCTCCCTCTTGAAAAATCTTCTTTTCCCTTATGACTCGTTATATTCCCTGATCAGCTAAGGAGAATAAGAACTGGTCGATAGTTTTCATCTATGGCTTATTTTCTGATTCAGCGATGCGTACCTTTTATGTCTTGGAAGTATTACCGAAATCAGATACAGTATATTGGATTACAATTCCAGACAAATCAGTAATTTCGCTAAAAATTACGTTTCTTCCATTTTATATTTTCTTGATTTTGTTAGTTTGTGCGTGTGAGCGTGCGCATGCGTCTTTTGAGGCGCGTCACCTTTCAAGTCTCTTTGTACATCTATACGAGATGAAACACTGGGATAAACTGAACAATTCTTAATTTAAATGGGCCCCACAGTGTAATTAATTAACTGCTCTGAACAGAATTTTTCTTGAGAAGCTAATTGTTTATAACTTTATTTTTCCGCCACAAGTATCGACCTTGATACTCCTTAGTTGTTGTGTTGTGGCGGAAAAATGAAGTTATATATTGTAACACAACAGGCTGCATGAAATGAAAAGCTAATTGTTGCTTAGACTGATAAGAAATTATCATAATTTTGTGCAATTCATTGTTTATAACGGAATTCATGAAAATTCTCTATTTATTACTATTCTGAGCCGGCTGAATCCAGTCCATACCCATCTATTCTACGTCTTTAATATCAATTTAAATATATATATATATATATATTCCACTTATTTACGCCTAGGTCTTCAAGTAATCTCTATCTTAAAGTTCTCCTGTCAAAATTTTACATGTATCTCTCTTCTCTGTCATATGTGCTACATGTCATGCTAATCTCTTCCCTTCTTATTTAATTACCCTAATAATTTTCGGAGAGAATTGGGTGCGCAATTGTGAAGCTTGCAGTCTCCAGTTACTTCCTCCCTGTCAGGCCAAAATAAGATCTTCAACTCTAGGTTCTTTGAGTGCGGAATCCTCACTCAGATACTTGAACTTGTGCTTCTCGTGAAGATAAGTAAACTGTTATAAGCCTGTCCATGATGTGTATTTTTGCTAACCGTCTTACAATGCACACAATTTCACCTTTCTATTCACTTTTACACTACATGTTTCGGCACTAATGTGTCATCTTCAGGTGTGTCTCTATCCACGTCAAACTACTGTAGTGCATGCCATCACTTCTCCATCATAAAATGACTAAAATGCGTATTCGTCATGTATAACAATAAAGTCTAAATACTAAAACCTTTCAGGATTCGTGAAATTGTGTGCATTGTAAGACGGTTAGCAAAAATACACATCATGGACATGAATCAGTGCAACAGGACGCTAAAATATAACATTGTTATAAACCTGTTAGCACTCAAGTTTCAGAGTTATTAATACAGGAACTTGTGACATGAATTATATTTCGAATATAAGGTCATGGTGAGGCATGTTGTACTTTAGTTTGGGCATTATGCTACAAGCCAGAAGGTTGCTGGTTCAATTCCGGATGAAGTTATTGGATTTCTTTAATTGATCTAATCCTTCCAGCCCCACTATGTCCCTGGAGTCGATTGAGCCTCTTAAGAGAAATGAGTACCAGGAATCTTCGTTGGGGGTAAAGGGCGGCAGGCGCGTAGGGCTGACAACCTCACCGCAATCTATGAACCGCGTGTCTAGAAAATGTGAGAGCCTCGACGTCTCACAACCGTACGGCCCTCTACGGCCTGTTACAGGGATATCTTACACTTCAACGTATATCATTTCTCGTCAATCTAAGTATTCTTCTCAACAACCTGTTCTCAAATATCCTTTGTCTGTGATGAAGCGATCGTGGCTTAATCAAAGAATTATCCCCGTAAGTAAGTGGAGGCATTGAGGAGAACCACGACAAGTCTCAGGATAACCGGTGTTCCAACAGAGACAGGAATCGAGCACCTCCCGGTTACGGTAGATAAGAGAGTAAGATCTGAGCGAGCCCACCCGGTCGGCGAACTTCACACCACGGTTCATGCGGTCGACTACTCTGAATTGCGGAGCTGAGTGGCCCGTGGCGCCACGGATGCTGCAGGAAGAAAGAGAGGTGCTTCCAAGCGTTTCAGGCTGAGTGAGCTGCAGTGACTTCGTTTAATGAGCGCACACAATTCCTTCCCATTCCACGATTTCCTTGTAGAAATTATTAAAATGCTAACTGCATGAGTGAAGAACTCCTGTAGCTATTTGCAGGCATATAAAATCAACAAAAGAGAGGCTCTTGACATGAAGACAACGGACCGGATATTTAATTATATGGCCTCGTGGTGTAGCTGACGTGAAGTGAAGGTCTTGAAGTGAAAAGGGACGAAACCAACAAAGAGGTTGTCTAATTTTTCTTGCTTTTGTTTAAATGTAATCTACATCGAAAATATTTCGATTAAATAAAAATTTATCCAGTTTTATATACTCTATATTTTATTTAATTTAATTAGTTTATGCAAACCATCAGGAGCTAGCATAGCTCAGGTGAAATAGCGACGGGCTACTGGCTGGACGGCCGAGGTTCGATTCCCGGCATAAGCAAATAATTCTTCTCTTTTCCACGGTATCCAGACCGGCTCTGGAGCCCAATTCAGTGGGTACTGGGAGCCCTTTCCCTCGGGATAAAGCGGCCAAAGCATCAAACTGATTTATCTCCATCTTGTATCGAGGTCAATAATAGTGGACATTTGTTATTATGGATATAAATCAAGAATGTATAATACAATTGATGGTATGCAGGCTGTAATATGGATTTATTGATATGCTCACATTAACATTCTGGTTAGGATATTTTGTTAACCATACATAGTTCTCATCGTTACATAAATGTAGCGTACATTTCTGAAGACTGCATACTCAGATTTATATTCCCTCTTATAGCCTTTATGACGTGTCAAAACAAACAACAATATATCCTAAATTGCCTTGGATTACATCAACTTAACATAATATCACTTCCAATTAATTCATCCTAGCCTAAGCCACTGAGACAGTATCACAAAGTGGACAAGGTAGAAGCATGTACAAAAGCATTTACTTTGGCTTAAACAATTTAAGGACTTTCTAAGATTTGAGGTTTTCACGGCGGTGACTATGAAGAAAGCAGTCTTCTGGGACGTGGCACCGTGTAGACCAGACCAGTCTGCTTGTACCGGTTATCACGGTCTCTTCGCTTGCGGATTTCTTATTTTTCCTTGTATCTTGAAGATGGAGGCGATACGTTCCTCCGAAACGTCGGTTAACACCACATCTACACGGTACCACATGCCGGAAGACTGTTTTCTTCAATTTAAGGGCTAATGTGTGATATAAGTCTTCGGGAATATATTTCTTAGAATATTATAATTTTTCCAGCGTCTTAGCAAACGTTGAAGTTGCCGTCTTCAGGGTTAATATCCTTGTGGTTTTTGGAAACACTTATCTGGCAGTAGAGCGTGTGTGTGAGAAGTGAAGGCTGAATCCAAGAACTGAACCGTGGAATGCTATCCGTCCGAGTGTGACCACGTAATCGAGGAAAAGAAATGATTGAACTATTTTATTTTCGACACTGGGTGGTCATGAAGAAATGTGACGAAATAGGTCCGAAATTTCGGAAGACAGAACCTGTGTAACTTATGCCGAAACATCGGAAAATCTTGAACATTCTAGGCTGAAGTTATACATCAGACGCCATCATCGAAAACCTAAGGACAATGTAAGGATTTATTGTCCTTATACAGATAATCCCATGAGGACTTGTTCTATTTTAGATATTCTTCAACATTTCGACAGCTTATTTTGGCGACATGAAAATGTTACGAGTGCAAATGCGCTGTAAAATTATTATACCTACATACTAACAGTATATTAAAAGCAGTTTCAAATTAGGTCACATCAAGGGGTTCTATTTCGGGATAACTTTTACAGAATCCTCAAAACAGGACATTTCAATAATATATATTCGTTACTCCTATAAATTCTTACACCATTAAAAAATAAATTATCTCTTATAATTATGAACCTTTTATCCATGCTTACTTCTTAGGGAAAACAAACAAACAAGCGAACTATACCGACCGAGTGACACAAACAAGCGAACTATACCGACCGAGTGACCGCCGTTTGTCGGCGAAGTTAGTACCAACTGTAGCGGATAGAGGGTGTCACTTGGTCAGCGCAAGGAGTCCCCACGGCCGTTAATTTCTGTTTTCTAGACCGGAGCCGCCATTTCCTTGAAATACCTCCTCAATTATCCTCACGAGGCTGAATGAACCCCGTTCCAGACCCACTACTTCTTAGAAAATCTTGTAGCACCGGAAATGGAACCCGGATCGCTGGATCTGTAGCCAGGAACTCTGGCCACTAGACCACAGAGACGGCGTACTTATCAGGATCATAAAGGAATTTTAACGTTCTCTGAGAAAGTAAAAATTTCCACCAGTCTTCCGGTTCCTCTCTAAAACTTAATTTCTGAATGAGGTTTATGTTGGCGGCTACTGTTAAGATTGTACTCTTCTGGGATGTGACGTCCTGTAGTCTGATAGAGAATACTGATGTTTCATAGGGACATATTACCTTAATTCCAGGTTGTTTTGCTTATTATAAATGTTGTGTTCGGTTTAGTCGCAATTCAAGATGGATGTAAACATCTGGTCAAAGGACAACACAATTTCTGATGACTCTGTGGGCAACAAGCAGCTTGGAGCTATGCCTCCTCTTCTTGTAAATGAGCCGTCATTCGTTTGCTGTCTATCGACCGGTATTGAATGCCTTTGTATTTTAGATACAATCGTGTAACAAAGAACACATACATTGGCGACCCTCCTGCAAACATGAACATGAATTTTGTGTTCTATAGAAGTAGCCGTTCAGGAAATTCATCTGTATACGAGAGTGTCCCAGGAGCAAAGGACAATATTCTGGGAGGTCATAGTATCGGTCATTCTAAGCGAAATTGTATATGTACATGTGTCCCATTCCGAAAGGCTTCCCAGATGGTTATTTCACTGTACAGTTCCAAAACTGTTGACAAGAAAGAGATATTATGTGCTGTTTCTAATACCGGTATTTATTGTTCAAGTAACAAAGTTGGTACAGCTAAACAAAAAATTGCCCCTGTGCTCAACGAATTAAGCACTACGTCATGGAGGCGTATGGGGGAGTGGATATATAGATCCACATTTTCTTGATCTCGGCACTGTACGGAGGTGAGTGGTCAGCTTCACGCCCCAGCTGCTTTACACCCGATAAGAAAGTAATAGCTCTATTTCAGTGCAACTCGTGTGAGGACATTTAGTTGATATCGATCAGAAATAACGCAGAGTTTACATGAAAACCTACATACATTTCTGCCCCCCTTTCTAAAGCAACCCGCTGAATATTTTTTGGAGGAATAGTGTAATACATTTTCTCCATAAGTCCTACGGTTTTGCATATAATTAAACAATAAGAATCGAATGTAAGGAACAGAATCTTTACACTGTTCGGATGTATCTAAAATTGGTTAAAAAGTTCATAATTTGTCAAATTTTCGGCAGCATTCTTTATCATAACAATACATAACAATTCTTTCTGGTCACGTTCGCGTAATGAATCGTAAGCACACCCTGAATTTCAACCTTTCAGGCTTTAAGAAGCACCTTTTTTTTTTCTGTGGTGCTTGTACCAGATCTGTACATAATTCAATACAATATTTATGTAGAACATACATTTCAATACATATAAAGAAACAAATTTTCAACAAAACTTGTACTTTTCCACTAATGTAAGTTAAAAACCTTACATCGACTTATTATATTGTTAATATATTAAAATTCATCTACTCTACGAACAAGGTTACGTTTTATGTTGTGTAGCCAACCTTACGGAAGAAAATTCCCCAGGAAAAAGTATCTTGAGTTACCAATGGCGTATATATATACCGGGAATATGTTGAAAACAGAATCGAGTAACTTTTAATGATGACGTAACGGTGTACGTCATTAACTGAACACGATACAACCTCGTTCCCATAGCAGATGTATATACATTTTTAATAATATTATTTACACTTAAAATATATTTATATAATTATACCTTTTTTACAAACTGTAGGATTCTTAACTTTGCATTTTGACACACACCGTCTATATTAAAAATAATATTTTGTCTGTTCATTCATGATTTCATATGCACATAGAGACTTGCACATAGAAACGTGACAGCGGCTTATAGATTTCCAAATTGTGTGATGGGATGTGATCATTTACGAACATCCATTGTGAAGAAACTGTGAAGCATTGCCTCCTGATTGTCCTCGATACTAAATAACACCCAACTGCGGCTCCATGCAATACCAGATCAACCCTCTATTACTGAGGAAGTCTTTACAAATTAGTGGAATCGCGTTTTCCCAGTATATTAACATTCTCATGTCCATCTGTAGGGGCACTTAAATCCATCACGTGAAATCAATCGAAGGCTAAAAAACACAACAAATATCCATTTTTTTTGGATGATGACTTGTATGAAATAATATTGTAATGTATTAGATCGACGCGTTGCCGGACAACAGCTCTGTTAACACGGTCCAACACGCAACAATAGATGAGGCTGTGTTTTCTATGTAATCCGCTCCACACCGAGTACTGGTAACGTACCAACGAACTCGCAGTCTGACACGTCACACGTGTTTTCTGTGTGATCTGCGCAATGCAACAATAGAGGGGCTGTGCTTTCTGTACGCGATCCGTGCCGATAGGATATGAGAGAATACAGGAATGAGAATTGTCTTCACTTGAGTTCCGAAGGTCCAAGGAAACAGCAGTGTGATCAGAAGAAAAATTAGAAGACTTAGTGTGTTTTTTACATGTGCTGTAGCACAGCGATGTTGGAAGTGTGTAATTTAGTGAGACTTTTGTACTTCCTGCGTTATAAATCTTTTGCCAGGAAACGGACAGTGAAGGCTAGTAGAGATATACTGAGAAGATTAAAGTGGCGTGATTGTAAATTGTGTAAATCAGCAATAGTGTAATAATTATTTGTAGTTACGGCCTGTAGGTTGGTAATAAATCGGATTACCTAATCCAAACCCCGTCTTTAGTCACTGATAACACGTGACAATATGTTCTTGGTTACAATATGTACTCTGACTACAAAAATTACATTCACAAAGATGTCACTCCCACAATTTCTTTTTCAGTCCCCTGTGTTTATGTAGGAGTTCCGATAGCTGTCAGTATAGCGAAGGGCTACGTGCTGGACGGCTTGGGTTCGATTCCCAGGGAAGGGAAATATATTTCTCTTCTCCACAGCGTCGAGACCAGCTCTGGGACATACTTAGGTTCCAATTCATTCCGGAGGGTAAATCGGCCGGGACTTGAAGTTAACCACTCACCTCCAACTAGTGTCAAGGTCAAGAATGATGGAGTCATACCTCCACTCCCCCATATGTCTTCATGGAATAGTGCTTAATTGTTTAAGTAAAAGGGTAGCTTTAACTTTTTAATTTTGCCTGTATTTTTGTATTGAAAACTTAGGTAGGTACACACCGCTGGTCACACGTTTTGGAGCAATGATGTCACTCAAATGACAATGCACTTCTGTTCTCTAGATTTTGCTAAGCACCACGCAACACGAAAACTGTGAATCAGGCACTAATCACATGGCTGCGCGGAGGGTGGAGCGATGTGGCCTGCTCTTGAGGGGATTAAAACTTAACTTCCAGTCAGTATTTTATTTGGTGGTTACGTAATTGTACGCAATGATACATTGTAACTCTCTGAAGCCTATTTGGACATGAATATAAGAATTTCATCGTAAACCTACTAAAACAGACAATTTTGAGACCAGCTATAGATGGAAGGACACTCATGTGAATACTTATACCTTAGCGGGAAGGAGTAATGGGAGTGTAGAGAAAATTTCGTCTTGAGGAGATTAACAATTTGTACTCGCAAAATATTGTTAGAATAATCAACTCAAGGGGATTGAAATGACCGCCTCTGTGGTCTAGTTATCAGAGTTCCTGGTTACACACCCAGAGGTCCCGGGTTCTATTCCAGACGCTACCAGATTTTCTGAGAAGTAATGGGTCTGGAACGCGGTCCAGTAAGCCCCGTGAGAAAAATTGAGGAGCTACTTGAAGGAAATAGCGGCTCCGGTCTAGAAAACCGGAAATAACGGCCGTGGGGATTCGTTGCGCTGACCACGCGATACCCTCTCTTCGCTAAAGTTGGCACTAACTTCGCCGACAAAGCGGCGGTCGCTCGGTCGGTATAGTTCGCTTGCGGACTACAGGCCACGGAGTTGGTTTTATTTTTTTCCCCATTATTTTACGGTGCTGTCAGTGACCAGGCTATATAACGTCGAAAGAATGGGATAGGGAGTTGGGTGGACATGGAGAAGTGAAAATTCTAAGTCCCTACCGGGACTCGACATCTGACCTCTTGGCCGTCCAACCCGTAGCTGGATGCTATACTGAAAACTTGTTCCTGTGCTTTCTAATTAAGCACTACGCCATAAAATTATATCACGTATCCCCACAAGAGTTGGAGGTGAATTGTTACCTTCATGTCACGCCACTTTTACCCCTGGGGATAGAGGGCTTGAGAGGCTGTGTGGACCCCAGTGCCGGTCTGGACTCTACCCGGGTTTGAACCCCAGTCGTCCACCCTTATCCTGTCGCTATACCGAATGAATTATCCCTGCTCTTCATACTTAAATGTGCATTAGAGAAATGTGTAGTGACGGTAAGAATTGCTTCGAACCCACGTGATTTCGTCAAGACCAAGGAAAACGCATTATTTCCTGCATTGTGGAGTTTGCATTGTCTGTCTCTCTGTTTGTCCGCGTTCACTCCAAAGGATCTTCACTGTGAGAGCTTTGGCCAATGTCCTGTAACGAGGGTTTCCGTTTCGAAATGGACCTTCGTAACTTCTTCATCCACAAGCCTCATTGTTGCGCATTAACCCGCTGTTCTTCTTCACTCATGGAAGTCTTCATGACGTAAGCCATGTACTTGAAGAGGTGTACCCAGGCTTCATGCAGTTCATCTGTCCAACGGTCCTCCAGCGATGGCTGGATGGCTTGTATGAACTGGGGCCCGATCAGCTGGAACAGAGGGCGGAGAGTGCATTGCGTTAGAGCTGTCTCATATAAAAACAAGCGTCGAGCTGTGACGTCACAGTTACTTAAAGTGTTCAGCCTAATATCCAACTGACTAGGCACGTAATCAAACATCTAACTTAGAAGCCAGCTAATTAGACCACTTAGCCACCCAGGAAAATAACTAACCAGAAATTTGACCTATTTACTAACTAGTTAACTATCTAAATTACTATCTAATTAACTAATCTGTTAATTAATCAAACAATAAACTAGCCAACCGGATCTGGGGTCCACCCAACGTCCTATCTAATGGGTACCGTCGGCTGTATCCCTGGGAGTGAATCTGGCCACTCACCTCCAGTAGTGCCGAGGTCAAGAAAATCCTCTGTCCCATACACCTTCATGGCGTAGTGCTTAATTAGTTAAGAACAGGGACAACTTTACATTTTTTTTAGATTAATGTTATCCTACCATTAGTGTGTATCTCAGTTGATGTCCTTTTTTCATGTTTGCGTACTAATATTTTTTAACAACTCATTTTTCTTATCATGCATGCTCTGTATCCCACCCATCTTTCAAAGGGTCACTTTGACACTTTTGTTAACTCGATGGGGCACCATCATCTACTGCTCTGGAGCGACCAAGAAAGAAAATTCTTACACATTGCTTAAACTTTATTCTTCAGAGGAAAGTTTCTTGTTGCTCTCTCCTTTTAAAATTTGCTGCATCCCCTAAAATACCCCCTGGCAATGCACATGGACACCGTGGTGGGGGGGGCTATCTTGTATCTTTCAAAATTGTTTGCAAGGAACCCTGTCTCGCCCCAACAGTTTTAGTGTAAGGTTGGTATTATGGATGCGTATCCTGTGGCGATGGAATGGAAAACAAGTGAATCCTGTCACGTGAATTATTTATCAGAACATAAGCCATTGGAGAGGTGTGGGAATGTTCTCACAAAGCACCTCTCGCTCATGCATCTTTCACGAAGAACACGATTATCAGGTTTTAACTTGTGTCTCTGCAACCAGTTGAAAGTTTCATCAAGTCTCATTACCCGCAAAATGAACATTCTCTTCATTTGCATAAAGAGGTTAGGAGACTAGAACTTTCTAAGCTTCAGTTTGTTATCGAGCCCCTGGGTTTCCGCCTTTGGAATTTAATGTGTTGCTTCGGTCTTCGGGAGTAGGCCAAGTCGAATGTCGAGGGGTTTCCAATGTTTCGACAGAATTATCAGCCTCCTTCTTCAGGGTTAATGATATTGGTAAAAGTTTGGTAGATGTTACGTAGCTCTACAGCTAAGCAGTTTGTTGGAAATGAAGCCGTGGTTCGGTTACCTCTCTTCACTGACCACATGGAAGCTCCATATTGGTCATCGTTCCTCTCTGTTCATGCAATCACGGCTCACTAACCACACGGACGTCCCGTATTGGTCAGCATCCCGCTCGTCTATCCATCCAACCACAGCGTCACATCTAACACACTACCTAATGCAAGAGTTCTGTGAGAGCTACCAAAGCTCCTAAAGTAATTAATCCTGAAGATGGTAACTGAAATATTTGTCGAAGCGTTGGAGAACCCTCAACATTGGACGCGGCCTAGTTCCGAAAACCTAAACTGTAAACTAAGTAGAATTTGGTTGTAGTAGCACATATTGAATATGATTAATATTGTAGTATGTGGACACGTTGCTGGGCAACGGCCGCAAGATAAGCAAATATACAAAAGCCGATACTGACTAACGGCTTCTAAAACAACCATGTTTCCATGGATAACATTGAAAAGCAACAAAGGAACGGTATTTTCTATGCAGTCCGTTCCCAGGAGTTGAAAGCCGGACACGTATAGTGTTTAGTCAGTTGGAGCCGTAGGAGGCGACGAAAAGGGAGCCAAGTGCCTGGGGGTATAACTGGGCCACCCTGTTCATGAGGGATATAAATAAGAGAACCTGGCCCTTCAGGTTGTGGGAATATCGAATCTGAGACGGTAAAATATTGTCATGAGTACCGCGGGAATCGGACATGAGAATGACTGCACTGGCGAGGACCAGCAGCAGTTGTAAACGAGAGACCCGTCCTTTCGTCAGAGAGGATGTTACATAAGAACTATGCCCTCAAGTGTTCAGTTGGAAAAAGAAAATTACTCGTCGTCAATCCCAACGGGCCTTTCGCCAAGACCAACTGATTGGCGGTAAACCACCAGTCGTAAAGTAACTCTGTCTCTGACTCTGAGTTTAGTCAGCTGTGAGACATTCGCCAGCCCGTAAGGACGTAAGGATAGGACATTGTTAGGATCCTTCGCCAGGAAACGACTAGTGAAAACAAACAGAAGATTTGTGTTGTAGAAAACTGTGGGAGGGTGTGAATTAGCGATGGTTACGATCTGTAAGTGTCCAATAAATCCAATTAATCCAAACCCCATCTCTAGTAATTCATACACGTGACAAAATTCAGAAAATTTCTTGACCAGATCTGAGGTATTTAACAAACAGCCAACACCTCAGTTGGTTTTACTTTTTTAAGGCTACTCTTTGTTACGATTATAAGCATTTATGTACCGGAATTGATGGAACATAATGACGTTATGACATCAGAACCAGTTGCATTAACATTGCTAAAAGCAAAACACCGAAACAGGTTACCATAGCGGCGACAATTTAGAATTGTATCCGAGAGTCCACAGCAAAAGCCTCGGGAATGAGACCGGCTAAACTGAGTGAGACTTTTTCGTGATTTTGACAGCCCGTTCAGGAAATGTCGAAATATTTCGGACCATGGCTGCTTCCTCTCACACAATTCCAATCAATCAATCAATCAATCAATCATCGTATCACGGAGTATATAATAGTCTCGTTGGTGAGACCATCGTGAAATAGCCCATTAAAAATATTGGCGCATATGTGTCACTATTCCCAAGGAGGACCAGGCCGAAAATTTGCTCCAATATTTTTACGATTGTTCCTATTGATCGCTTTAGATTATTCAGGATAGGAAAAATTGAATGTTTATTGCTAAAAAGGTAAAATTGACCTTGTGCTTAACTGATTAAACACTAAAAATATTTCTTTCAGGACCAAAAAATTTCAGGAGTCAGGATAACGCAGTCGGTATAGCAAGTGCTAGAGGTTGAGTCGACCCCAGGGCCATATTGCGGCTGGAAGGATTAGGTCAATTATAAGATCCGATAACCTCATGGCTACTCGAACCCGCGATCTTCCGATGCACGTGAAAGAAATGAAGATCAATAGTCGGTTCCTATGCAGGACACTGGTTAGGATGTTCTATCCTCAGCGTTTGGTAACAAATTGTGTGTTTTTTTTTCTCGGAGTATATAGTATATCGCCTCAAACGCAGTTATAATTGCTACTGACTCGCTACTAATGGGAGAACCTTCTGGTCTAATCCAAGTTCTGTGCTGCTAAACTTTCCGAAATGAAGGCAGAAATGTTCTTTGGGGCTAAAAATTGGCAATAAAACAAGCGGGTTACCATGACAAAGCTTGGTATGACGTGCGCTATTAGGAAAACACTAATTTGTCCCTTTTGCTCTCCACCTATACAGGGTGTTTCACGACTTTGGGGCATAACTGCAGGAGGTGATTTCCTAGGTTTTTGTGATCAAAAAAGTTCATATAAACATGTGTCCGATTTTGGACGGTTACGGAGTTATGACCGTTTAAAACTCAGAATATAAGGTAAGGATTACTGACAATAAACGGAACAAAATAATAAACCAGCATAACACATGATACATTTAAAGTATGAATGTAAAGTTAACTTCGTGAAATTACCTTTAATTTGAATTTATTGGTGCTTAAAGCTGATTTTCGAAAATGCCACCGCCGGCCGCAACACAGGCTGCCGCTCGGTTGTGAACCCCGCCGGACATACCAACCCACCGCGCGGTAGGAACATCTCAAGTGTCGAGATAACGAGAACGCTCTGTCTGTAGCTGGATAAAAATAGCGACCCGACAGCTGACAGACGCGGTTCACACGAGGGCGTGTACGGGAATGAAAAAACGGTCATAACTCCGTAACCGTCCAAAATCGGACACATGTTTATATGAACTTTTTTTGATCACAAAGACCTAGGAAATCACCTCCTGCAGTTATGCCCTAAAGTCGTGAAACACCCTGTATGTATATATTTGTCGGATTGGGGGTAAATATGGCGTCACGGGGTTTGAGGATTTCAGCGTCCTTTTTCCATCTCACTCCCGGCCAGGATAATGATAATATTGTCATGCAATTAAATAGAAGAGAATGGGATGTGTTGGCATGTAGAACGTATGAGGGAAAAATTAAATACACTCAGAAGTTTAATAATAAAACGTACTTACAAAAAGGAACACATGCGAAGCTTAGACGATGTGCATTGGATTTTATTGGCTGAGGATAGGGACCAGTGGTGGGCTTTTGTGGACGCGAGAATAAATATTTGGGTTCCTTAAAAAGAACCGGAAATTTCGTAACCAGTTAACAAACCCTTAACTTCTTAAGGACCATGCTCCATAAAGTTACTGAAATATAAGAAACTAATTCACCGACTAAACTCCATTGAACTCGGTTATTTGGGAAGCCGCCAGTCCCTAAGTTATTCAGTAATTTCCCAATATTTTATGGAACATTAAGGTTCATTGCCGTGCGCACAAGAGCCTGCCTCTGGTCTCTGTCCTGAGTCAGATTAATCCCATCCTATTTCTCTAAAACCCATTCTAATATTATCCTTCTAACCATAATCAGATCTTTCTAATTGTCTCGTCCTTTCTGGCTTTCTCACCTGTGTCCTAGATGCATTCCTCTTCTCCCCATGCGTGCTATATGCCCTTATCCTCCTCGACTTGATCATTCGAATTATATTTGGCGAAGAATACAAGTTATGATGCTCCTCATTATGCAGTTTTCTCATAACCTCATGTTATTTTGCCACTTTTCGGTCGAAATATTCTGCTCAGCATCCTGTTTCCGATTATTCTCAGCTTATGCCCTTCCCTTAATATCAGAGACCAGGTTTGACACCCATACAGAACCACAGAAAAATTATAGTTTTGTATATTTCAGTTTTTACGTTTTGGACAGCAAACAAGATGATAAAAATTTTGGACTGAATGGTAGCAAGCATTACCCGAGTTCAATCTGTGGAGCCCGCGACCTTCCGGCTTATAGCATAGCGCCTCAACAAACTACGCTGCCGCGTGCCCCATTGATTTTAACATACCTTCCGCTAGTGGCGCTTAGATCACTGTAAAACGAAAATGGCGTTTCAGGTTCAAAGGGCACTTAGATCCCCGGACCTCACTCCATGCGACTTAAGCATGTAAGGATACGTGAAAGAGCAGGTTACCAATTTCCGATGTCACAGTTCGTTCTAAAGCGAATTTCACAAGGCGTAGCTAACGTCGATGAGTCACAGTCACGACGTGCATGATTGCGAAGTAACGAAAGCAGTTATGAGTTTCTATGCTGTTTTCAAGTTATTTCATATTTGTATCTGTATCCGTTTCGAGAACACACCAATTTCTTATCACCAAAACCATTTATAATAACACTATTTATACATCCAGTTGAATATAATTAATTACATATTTGTTTGTTTTCGCCATTTTTGTGCAACTTTCGGAAGTGAATGAAACATGACAGTCTGACAGTAAACGCACGGCTATTGAAGAAAATTGCCGGAGTTTCATTAATGGGACCAAATAAAACAGCTAAGTAATTATGGTGTGTAAGTCAAGACTTTAGCTTTATCGTGGTTTTAAAGTAGATAATGATCACAGTTGCACCCCCTCCCCAGCCTCTCTTTACTGACCCCATTAATAGTCAACACAATTGATTTTAATGCAACATAAAAGAAACCTCTATGTTATCTTTAAATATTCAGTGCCTTGATTTACGTTCTTTCCTTTGGCGCTACAGCCCCAATTTGGGCCTTGTCCTACCTCCATGAAACACTCCGTTTCACTTCAGTTTACTATATTTTACACATTCGGTATGACTCCTTGGGCGGGTGATCAGCTCGTTGAAAGGCCTCTACCCACACACAAACACTAAACATCCATGCTCTGAATGGGACTCGAACCCACGATCCCGGCTTCCGGGCTAGCGAAGACAGTGCATGACTTAGACCGCTCGGCTACCATGACCGGCGCCTTGTCTTATGTAATTTGTATAAATGCGTACGGTGTAGGGAGTAAAAGTGGGCGCCATTTTTAATATTCATTGGCTGGAAAGCCTTAATTAATTTCCTGCGCACTTGCTGACGTGTTTGTCACTCAGGCGTCCACACAAAACTGATTAGCTTAACAGCCGTCTCATTTTAAAGCGCATAATTGATAGGAAGTGATGTGGTTCATCACGTTCCAGGAATTGAATTAAAACGCCGCCAAAATAAAAGAACTATTCCACCTGTTTTACGAAGCAACCGTCATAGCTCTGTTCGTAACTCAGAAATATTGCTGTGTTCTTGCTGCGCCACAAGAAGTTGTCAGATGTTGATAGGCGG